>NW_027423069.1:2932403-3046239 GCF_048934315.1 Petromyzon marinus | reverse complement strand
GGTAGTGGTGGGTGTGTACGTGACCACCCAGTGGTGTCACGTCTCCTCGCCTACCACAGTGTGAGTGGTAGTGGGTGGTAGTGGTGGGTGGTAGTGGGTGGTAGTGGTGGGTGTGTACGTGACCACCCAGTGGTGTCACGTCTCCTCACCTACCACAGTGTGAGTGGTGGTAGTGGGTGGTAGTGGTGGGTGGTAGTGGGTGGTAGTGGTGGGTGTGTACGTGACCACCCAGTGGTGTCACGTCTCCTCGCATACCACAGTGTGAGTGGTGGTGGGTGGGTGGTGGGTGGTAGTGGGTGGTAAGTGGTGGTGGGTGGTAGTGGTGGGTGGTAGTGTGGTGGTGGTGGGTGTGTACGTGACCACCCAGTGGTGTCACGTCTCCTCGCCTACCACAGTGTGAGTGGTGGGTGGTAGTGGTGGGTGGTAGTGGGTGGTAGTGGTGGGTGTGTACGTGACCACCCAGTGGTGTCACGTCTCCTCGCCTACCACAGTGTGAGTGGTAGTGGGTGGTGTGGGTGGTAGTGGGTGGTAGTGGTGGGTGGTAGTGGTGGGTGGTAGTGGTGGGTGTGTACGTGACCACCCAGTGGTGTCACGTCTCCTCGCCTACCACAGTGTGAGTGGTAGTGGGTGGTAGTGGGTGGTAGTGGTGGGTGGTAGTGGTGGGTGGTAGTGGGTGGGTGTGTACGTGACCACCCAGTGGTGTCACGTCTCCTCGCCTACCACAGTGTGAGTGGTAGTGGGTGGTAGTGGTGGGTGGTAGTGGTGGGTGGTAGTGGTGGGTGTGTACGTGACCACCCAGTGGTGTCACGTCTCCTCGCCTACCACAGTGTGAGTGGTAGTGGGTGGTAGTGGTGGGTGGTAGTGGGTGGTAGTGGTGGGTGTGTACGTGACCACCCAGTGGTGTCACGTCTCCTCGCCTACCACAGTGTGAGTGGTGGTGGGTGGTAGTGGTGGGTGGTAGTGGGTGGTAGTGGTGGGTGTGTACGTGACCACCCAGTGGTGTCACGTCTCCTCGCCTACCACAGTGTGAGTGGTGGGTGGTGGGTGGGTGGTAGTGGGTGTGTACGTGACCACCCAGTGGTGTCACGTCTCCTCGCCTACCACAGTGTGAGTGGTAGTGGGTGGTAGTGGTGGGTGTGTACGTGACCACCCAGTGGTGTCACGTCTCCTCGCCTACCACAGTGTGAGTGGTAGTGGGTGGTAGTGGTGGGTGTGTACGTGACCACCCAGTGGTGTCACGTCTCCTCGCCTACCACAGTGTGAGTGGTAGTGGGTGGGTGGTAGTGGTGGGTGGTAGTGGTGGGTGTGTACGTGACCACCCAGTGGTGTCACGTCTCCTCGCCTACCACAGTGTGAGTGGTGGTGGGTGGTAGTGGGTGGTAGTGGGTGGTAGTGGTAGTGGGTGGTAGTGGTGGGTGTGTACGTGACCACCCAGTGGTGTCACGTCTCCTCGCCTACCACAGTGTGAGTGGTGGGTGGTGGTAGTGGGTGGTAGTGGGTGGTAGTGGTAGTGGGTGGTAGTGGTGGGTGTGTACGTGACCACCCAGTGGTGTCACGTCTCCTCGCCTACCACAGTGTGAGTGGTGGTGGGTGGTAGTGGTGGTGGGTGGTAGTGGTGGTAGTGGTGGGTGGTAGTGGTGGGTGTGTACGTGACCACCCAGTGGTGTCACGTCTCCTCGCCTACCACAGTGTGAGTGGTAGTGGGTGGGTGGTGGTGGGTGGTAGTGGTGGGTGGTAGTGGGTGGGTGTGTACGTGACCACCCAGTGGTGTCACGTCTCCTCGCCTACCACAGTGTGAGTGGTAGTGGGTGGTAGTGGTGGGTGGTAGTGGTGGGTGGTAGTGGTGGGTGTGTACGTGACCACCCAGTGGTGTCACGTCTCCTCGCCTACCACAGTGTGAGTGGTAGTGGGTGGTAGTGGTGGGTGGTAGTGGTGGGTGGTAGTGGTGGGTGTGTACGTGACCACCCAGTGGTGTCACGTCTCCTAGCCTACCACAGTGTGAGTGGTAGTGGGTGGTAGTGGTGGGTGGTAGTGGTGGGTGGTAGTGGTGGGTGTGTACGTGACCACCCAGTGGTGTCACGTCTCCTCGCCTACCACAGTGTGAGTGGTGGTGGGTGGGTAGTGGTGGGTGGTAGTGGTGGGTGGTAGTGGTGGGTGTGTACGTGACCACCCAGTGGTGTCACGTCTCCTCGCCTACCACAGTGTGAGTGGTAGTGGGTGGTAGTGGTGGGTGGTAGTGGTGGGTGTGTACGTGACCACCCAGTGGTGTCACGTCTCCTCGCCTACCACAGTGTGAGTGGTGGGTGGTAGTGGGTGGTAGTGGTGGGTGTGTACGTGACCACCCAGTGGTGTCACGTCTCCTCGCCTACCACAGTGTGAGTGGTAGTGGGTGGTAGTGGTGGGTGGTAGTGGTGGGTGGTAGTGGTGGGTGTGTACGTGACCACCCAGTGGTGTCACGTCTCCTAGCCTACCACAGTGTGAGTGGTAGTGGGTGGTAGTGGTGGGTGGTAGTGGTGGGTGGTAGTGGGTGGGTGTGTACGTGACCACCCAGTGGTGTCACGTCTCCTCGCCTACCACAGTGTGAGTGGTGGTGGGTGGTAGTGGTGGGTGGTAGTGGTGGGTGGTAGTGGTGGGTGTGTACGTGACCACCCAGTGGTGTCACGTCTCCTCGCCTACCACAGTGTGAGTGGTAGTGGGGTGGTAGTGGTGGGTGGTAGTGGTGGGTGTGTACGTGACCACCCAGTGGTGTCACGTCTCCTCGCCTACCACAGTGTGAGTGGTGGGTGGTAGTGGGTGGTAGTGGTGGGTGTGTACGTGACCACCCAGTGGTGTCACGTCTCCTCGCCTACCACAGTGTGAGTGGTAGTGGGTGGTAGTGGTGGGTGGTAGTGGTGGGTGGTAGTGGTGGGTGTGTACGTGACCACCCAGTGGTGTCACGTCTCCTCGCCTACCACAGTGTGAGTGGTGGGTGGTAGTGGTGGGTGTGTACGTGACCACCCAGTGGTGTCACGTCTCCTCGCCTACCACAGTGTGAGTGGTAGTGGGTGGTAGTGGTGGGTGGTAGTGGTGGGTGGTAGTGGTGGGTGTGTACGTGACCACCCAGTGGTGTCACGTCTCCTCGCCTACCACAGTGTGAGTGGTAGTGGGTGGTAGTGGTGGGTGGTAGTGGTGGGTGTGTACGTGACCACCCAGTGGTGTCACGTCTCCTCGCCTACCACAGTGTGAGTGGTAGTGGGTGGTGGTGGTGGTGGGTGGTAGTGGTGGGTGGTAGTGGTGGGTGTGTACGTGACCACCCAGTGGTGTCACGTCTCCTCGCCTACCACAGTGTGAGTGGTAGTGGGTGGTAGTGGTGGGTGGTAGTGGTGGGTGGTAGTGGTGGGTGTGTACGTGACCACCCAGTGGTGTCACGTCTCCTCGCCTACCACAGTGTGAGTGGTAGTGGGTGGTATGTGGGTGGTAGTGGGTGGTAGTGGTGGGTGTGTACGTGACCACCCAGTGGTGTCACGTCTCCTCGCCTACCACAGTGTGAGTGGTAGTGGGTGGTAGTGGTGGGTGGTAGTGGTGGGTGGTAGTGGTGGGTGTGTACGTGACCACCCAGTGGTGTCACGTCTCCTCGCCTACCACAGTGTGAGTGGTAGTGGGTGGTAGTGGTGGGTGGTAGTGGTGGGTGGTAGTGGTGGGTGTGTACGTGACCACCCAGTGGTGTCACGTCTCCTCGCCTACCACAGTGTGAGTGGTAGTGGGTGGTAGTGGTGGGTGGTAGTGGTGGGTGGTAGTGGTGGGTGTGTACGTGACCACCCAGTGGTGTCACGTCTCCTCGCATACCACAGTGTGAGTGGTAGTGGGTGGTAGTGGTGGGTGGTAGTGGGTGGTAGTGGTGGGTGTGTACGTGACCACCCAGTGGTGTCACGTCTCCTCGCCTACCACAGTGTGAGTGGTGGTGGGTGGGTGGTGGGTGGTAGTGGTGGGTGGTAGTGGTGGGTGGTAGTGGTGGGTGTGTACGTGACCACCCAGTGGTGTCACGTCTCCTCGCCTACCACAGTGTGAGTGGTGGTGGGTGGGTGGTGGTGGGTGGTAGTGGTGGGTGTGTACGTGACCACCCAGTGGTGTCACGTCTCCTCGCCTACCACAGTGTGAGTGGTGGTGGGTGGTAGTGGTGGGTGGTAGTGGTGGGTGTGTACGTGACCACCCAGTGGTGTCACGTCTCCTCGCCTACCACAGTGTGAGTTGGTGGTGGTGGGTGGTAGTGGTGGGTGGTAGTGGTGGGTGGTAGTGGTGGGTGTGTACGTGACCACCCAGTGGTGTCACGTCTCCTCGCCTACCACAGTGTGAGTGGTGGTGGGTGGGTGGTGGGTGGTAGTGGGTGGTAGTGGGGTGGGTGGTAGTGGTGGGTGTGTACGTGACCACCCAGTGGTGTCACGTCTCCTCGCCTACCACAGTGTGAGTGGTGGTGGGTGGGTGGTGGTGGGTGGTAGTGGGTGGTAGTGGTGGGTGGTAGTGGTGGGTGTGTACGTGACCACCCAGTGGTGTCACGTCTCCTCGCCTACCACAGTGTGAGTGGTAGTGGGTGGTAGTGGGTGGTATGGGTGGTAGTGGTGGGTGGTAGTGGTGGGTGTGTACGTGACCACCCAGTGGTGTCACGTCTCCTCGCCTACCACAGTGTGAGTGGTAGTGGGTGGTAGTGGGTGGTGGTGGGTGGTAGTGGTGGGTGGTAGTGGTGGGTGTGTACGTGACCACCCAGTGGTGTCACGTCTCCTCGCCTACCACAGTGTGAGTGGTAGTGGGTGGGTGGTGGTAGTGGGTGGTAGTGGGTGGTAGTGGTGGGTGTGTACGTGACCACCCAGTGGTGTCACGTCTCCTCGCCTACCACAGTGTGAGTGGTGGTGGGTGGGTGGTGGTGGGTGGTAGTGGTGGGTGGTAGTGGTGGGTGTGTACGTGACCACCCAGTGGTGTCACGTCTCCTCGCCTACCACAGTGTGAGTGGTAGTGGGTGGTAGTGGGTGGTAGTGGGTGGTAGTGGGTGGTAGTGGTGGGTGTGTACGTGACCACCCAGTGGTGTCACGTCTCCTCGCCTACCACAGTGTGAGTGGTAGTGGGTGGTGGTGGTGGGTGGTAGTGGTGGGTGGTAGTGGTGGGTGTGTACGTGACCACCCAGTGGTGTCACGTCTCCTCGCCTACCACAGTGTGAGTGGTAGTGGGTGGGTGGTGGGTGGTAGTGGGTGGTAGTGGGTGGTAGTGGTGGGTGTGTACGTGACCACCCAGTGGTGTCACGTCTCCTCGCCTACCACAGTGTGAGTGGTGGTGGGTGGGTGGTGGGTGGTAGTGGGTGGTAGTGGGTGGTAGTGGTGGGTGTGTACGTGACCACCCAGTGGTGTCACGTCTCCTCACCTACCACAGTGTGAGTGGTGGTGGGTGGGTGGTGGGTGGTAGTGGGTGGTAGTGGTGGGTGTGTACGTGACCACCCAGTGGTGTCACGTCTCCTCGCCTACCACAGTGTGAGTGGTAGTGGGTGGGTGGTGGGTGGTAGTGGGTGGTAGTGGGTAGTGGTGGGTGTGTACGTGACCACCCAGTGGTGTCACGTCTCCTCGCCTACCGCAGTGTGAGTGGTAGTGGGTGGGTGGTGGGTGGTAGTGGTGGGTGCGTACGTGACCACCCAGTGGTGTCACGTCTCCTCGCCTACCACAGTGTGAGTGGTAGTGGGTGGGTGGTGGGTGGTAGTGGGTGGTAGTGGGTGGTAGTGGTGGGTGTGTACGTGACCACCCAGTGGTGTCACGTCTCCTCGCCTACCGCAGTGTGAGTGGTAGTGGGTGGGTGGTGGGTGGTAGTGGTGGGTGCGTACGTGACCACCCAGTGGTGTCACGTCTCCTCGCCTACCACAGTGTGAGTGGTAGTGGGTGGGTGGTGGGTGGTAGTGGGTGGTAGTGGTGGGTGTGTACGTGACCACCCAGTGGTGTCACGTCTCCTCGCCTACCGCAGTGTGAGTGGTAGTGGGTGGGTGGTGGGTGGTAGTGGTGGGTGCGTACGTGACCACCCAGTGGTGTCACGTCTCCTCGCCTACCACAGTGTGAGTGGTAGTGGGTGGGTGGTGGGTGGTAGTGGGTGGTAGTGGGTGGTAGTGGTGGGTGTGTACGTGACCACCCAGTGGTGTCACGTCTCCTCGCCTACCACAGTGTGAGTGGTAGTGGGTGGGTGGTGGGTGGTAGTGGTGGGTGGTAGTGGGTGGGTGTGTACGTGACCACCCAGTGGTGTCACGTCTCCTCGCCTACCACAGTGTGAGTGGTAGTGGGTGGTGGGTGGTAGTGGTGGGTGGTAGTGGTGGGTGGTAGTGGTGGGTGTGTACGTGACCACCCAGTGGTGTCACGTCTCCTCGCCTACCGCAGTGTGAGTGGTAGTGGGTGGTAGTGGGTGGTAGTGGGTGGTAGTGGTGGGTGGTAGTGGTGGGTGTGTACGTGACCACCCAGTGGTGTCACGTCTCCTCGCCTACCGCAGTGTGAGTGGTGGGTGGGTGGTGGGTGGTAGTGGTGGGTGGTAGTGGTGGGTGTGTACGTGACCACCCAGTGGTGTCACGTCTCCTCGCCTACCGCAGTGTGAGTGGTAGTGGGTGGTAGTGGTGGGTGGTAATGGGTGGTAGTGGTGGGTGGTAGTGGGTGGTAGTGGTGGGTGCGTACGTGACCACCCAGTGGTGTCACGTCTCCTCGCCTACCGCAGTGTGAGTGGTAGTGGGTGGTAGTGGGTGGGTGGTAGTGGGTGGTAGTGGGTGGGTGTGTACGTGACCACCCAGTGGTGTCACGTCTCCTCGCCTACCACAGTGTGAGTGGTAGTGGGTGGTAGTGGGTGGGTGGTAGTGGGTGGTAGTGGGTGGGTGTGTACGTGACCACCCAGTGGTGTCACGTCTCCTCGCCTACCGCAGTGTGAGTGGTGGTGGGTGGGGTGGTGGTGGGTGGGTGGTGGGTGGGTGGTAGTGGTGGGTGTGTACGTGACCACCCAGTGGTGTCACGTCTCCTCGCCTACCGCAGTGTGAGTGGTGGTGGGTGGGTGGTGGTGGGTGGGTGGTGGGTGGGTGGTAGTGGTGGGTGTGTACGTGACCACCCAGTGGTGTCACGTCTCCTCGCCTACCGCAGTGTGAGTGGTGGTGGGTGGGTGGTGGTGGGTGGGTGGTGGGTGGGTGGTAGTGGTGGGTGTGTACGTGACCACCCAGTGGTGTCACGTCTCCTCGCCTACCGCAGTGTGAGTGGTGGTGGGTGGGTGGTGGTGGGTGGGTGGTGGGTGGGTGGTAGTGGTGGGTGTGTACGTGACCACCCAGTGGTGTCACGTCTCCTCGCCTACCGCAGTGTGAGTGGTAGTGGGTGGTAGTGGTGGGTGGTAGTGGTGGGTGGTAGTGGTGGGTGGTAGTGGGTGGTAGTGGTGGGTGTGTACGTGACCACCCAGTGGTGTCACGTCTCCTCGCCTACCACAGTGTGAGTGGTAGTGGGTGGTAGTGGTGGGTGGTAGTGGTGGGTGGTAGTGGTGGGTGGTAGTGGGTGGTAGTGGTGGGTGTGTACGTGACCACCCAGTGGTGTCACGTCTCCTCGCCTACCACAGTGTGAGTGGTAGTGGGTGGTAGTGGGTGGTAGTGGGTGGTAGTGGGTGGTAGTGGTGGGTGGTAGTGGTGGGTGGTAGTGGTGGGTGTGTACGTGACCACCCAGTGGTGTCACGTCTCCTCGCCTACCACAGTGTGAGTGGTGGTAGTGGGTGGTAGTGGTGGTGGGTGGTAGTGGTGGGTGTGTACGTGACCACCCAGTGGTGTCACGTCTCCTCGCCTACCACAGTGTGAGTGGTAGTGGGTGGTAGTGGTGGGTGGTAGTGGTGGGTGGTAGTGGTGGGTGTGTACGTGACCACCCAGTGGTGTCACGTCTCCTCGCCTACCACAGTGTGAGTGGTAGTGGGTGGTAGTGGTGGGTGGTAGTGGGTGGTAGTGGTGGGTGCGTACGTGACCACCCAGTGGTGTCACGTCTCCTCACCTACCACAGTGTGAGTGGTGGTGGTGGGTGGTAGTGGTGGGTGGTAGTGGGTGGTAGTGGTGGGTGTGTACGTGACCACCCAGTGGTGTCACGTCTCCTCGCCTACCACAGTGTGAGTGGTGGTGGGTGGTAGTGGTGGGTGGTAGTGGTGGGTGTGTACGTGACCACCCAGTGGTGTCACGTCTCCTCGCCTACCGCAGTGTGAGTGGTGGTGGGTGGTAGTGGTGGGTGGTAGTGGTGGGTGTGTACGTGACCACCCAGTGGTGTCACGTCTCCTCGCCTACCGCAGTGTGAGTGGTGGTGGGTGGTAGTGGTGGGTGGTAGTGGGTGGGTGTGTACGTGACCACCCAGTGGTGTCACGTCTCCTCGCCTACCACAGTGTGAGTGGTAGTGGTGGGTGGTAGTGGTGGGTGGTGGTGGTGGGTGGTAGTGGTGGGTGTGTACGTGACCACCCAGTGGTGTCACGTCTCCTCGCCTACCACAGTGTGAGTGGTAGTGGGTGGTAGTGGTGGGTGGTAGTGGTGGGTGGTAGTGGTGGGTGTGTACGTGACCACCCAGTGGTGTCACGTCTCCTCGCCTACCACAGTGTGAGTGGTAGTGGGTGGTAGTGGTGGGTGGTAGTGGGTGGGTGGTAGTGGTGGGTGTGTACGTGACCACCCAGTGGTGTCACGTCTCCTCGCCTACCACAGTGTGAGTGGTGGGTGGTGGTGGTGGGTGGTAGTGGTGGGTGGTAGTGGTGGGTGTGTACGTGACCACCCAGTGGTGTCACGTCTCCTCGCCTACCACAGTGTGAGTGGTGGGTGGGTGGTAGTGGGTGGTGGTGGTGGGTGGTAGTGGTGGGTGTGTACGTGACCACCCAGTGGTGTCACGTCTCCTCGCCTACCACAGTGTGAGTGGTGGGTGGGTGGTAGTGGGTGGTGGTGGTGGGTGGTAGTGGTGGGTGTGTACGTGACCACCCAGTGGTGTCACGTCTCCTCGCCTACCACAGTGTGAGTGGTAGTGGGTGGTAGTGGTGGGTGGTAGTGGTGGGTGGTAGTGGTGGGTGTGTACGTGACCACCCAGTGGTGTCACGTCTCCTCGCCTACCACAGTGTGAGTGGTAGTGGGTGGGTGGTGGTGGGTGGTAGTGGTGGGTGGTAGTGGTGGGTGGTAGTGGTGGGTGTGTACGTGACCACCCAGTGGTGTCACGTCTCCTCGCCTACCACAGTGTGAGTGGTAGTGGGTGGTAGTGGTGGTGGGTGGTAGTGGGTGGGTGGTAGTGGTGGGTGGTGGTGGGTGGTAGTGGTGGGTGTGTACGTGACCACCCAGTGGTGTCACGTCTCCTCGCCTACCACAGTGTGAGTGGTAGTGGGTGGTAGTGGGTGGTGGTGGTGGGTGGTAGTGGTGGGTGTGTACGTGACCACCCAGTGGTGTCACGTCTCCTCGCCTACCACAGTGTGAGTGGTAGTGGGTGGTAGTGGTGGGTGGTAGTGGTGGGTGGTAGTGGTGGGTGTGTACGTGACCACCCAGTGGTGTCACGTCTCCTCGCCTACCACAGTGTGAGTGGTGGTGGGTGGTAGTGGTGGGTGGTAGTGGTGGGTGGTAGTGGTGGGTGTGTACGTGACCACCCAGTGGTGTCACGTCTCCTCGCCTACCACAGTGTGAGTGGTAGTGGGTGGGTGGTAGTGGGTGGTAGTGGTGGGTGGTAGTGGTGGGTGTGTACGTGACCACCCAGTGGTGTCACGTCTCCTCGCCTACCACAGTGTGAGTGGTAGTGGGTGGGTGGTAGTGGGTGGTAGTGGTGGGTGGTAGTGGTGGGTGTGTACGTGACCACCCAGTGGTGTCACGTCTCCTCGCCTACCACAGTGTGAGTGGTAGTGGGTGGGTGGTAGTGGGTGGTAGTGGTGGGTGGTAGTGGTGGGTGTGTACGTGACCACCCAGTGGTGTCACGTCTCCTCACCTACCGCAGTGTGAGTGGTAGTGGGTGGTAGTGGTGGGTGGTAGTGGTGGGTGGTAGTGGGTGGGTGTGTACGTGACCACCCAGTGGTGTCACGTCTCCTCGCCTACCACAGTGTGAGTGGTAGTGGGTGGGTGGTAGTGGGTGGTAGTGGTGGGTGGTAGTGGTGGGTGTGTACGTGACCACCCAGTGGTGTCACGTCTCCTCGCCTACCACAGTGTGAGTGGTAGTGGGTGGGTGGTAGTGGGTGGTAGTGGTGGGTGGTAGTGGTGGGTGTGTACGTGACCACCCAGTGGTGTCACGTCTCCTCGCCTACCACAGTGTGAGTGGTAGTGGGTGGATGGTAGTGGGTGGTAGTGGTGGGTGGTAGTGGTGGGTGTGTACGTGACCACCCAGTGGTGTCACGTCTCCTCGCCTACCACAGTGTGAGTGGTAGTGGGTGGGTGGTAGTGGGTGGTAGTGGTGGGTGGTAGTGGTGGGTGTGTACGTGACCACCCAGTGGTGTCACGTCTCCTCGCCTACCACAGTGTGAGTGGTAGTGGGTGGGTGGTAGTGGGTGGTAGTGGTGGGTGGTAGTGGTGGGTGTGTACGTGACCACCCAGTGGTGTCACGTCTCCTCGCCTACCACAGTGTGAGTGGTAGTGGGTGGTAGTGGTGGGTGGTAGTGGTGGGTGGTAGTGGGTGGGTGTGTACGTGACCACCCAGTGGTGTCACGTCTCCTCGCCTACCACAGTGTGAGTGGTAGTGGGTGGTAGTGGTGGGTGGTAGTGGTGGGTGGTAGTGGGTGGTAGTGGTGGGTGTGTACGTGACCACCCAGTGGTGTCACGTCTCCTCGCCTACCACAGTGTGAGTGGTGGGTGGGTGGTGGTGGGTGGTAGTGGTGGGTGGTAGTGGGTGGGTGTGTACGTGACCACCCAGTGGTGTCACGTCTCCTCGCCTACCACAGTGTGAGTGGTAGTGGGTGGTAGTGGTGGGTGGTAGTGGTGGGTGTGTACGTGACCACCCAGTGGTGTCACGTCTCCTCGCCTACCACAGTGTGAGTGGTAGTGGGTGGTAGTGGTGGGTGGTAGTGGTGGGTGGTAGTGGTGGGTGGTAGTGGTGGGTGTGTACGTGACCACCCAGTGGTGTCACGTCTCCTCGCCTACCACAGTGTGAGTGGTAGTGGGTGGTGGGTGGTGGGTGGTAGTGGGTGGTAGTGGTGGGTGTGTACGTGACCACCCAGTGGTGTCACGTCTCCTCGCCTACCACAGTGTGAGTGGTAGTGGGTGGTGGGTGGTGGGTGGTAGTGGGTGGTAGTGGTGGGTGTGTACGTGACCACCCAGTGGTGTCACGTCTCCTCGCCTACCACAGTGTGAGTGGTAGTGGGTGGTAGTGGGTGGTGGTGGTGGGTGGTAGTGGTGGGTGTGTACGTGACCACCCAGTGGTGTCACGTCTCCTCGCCTACCACAGTGTGAGTGGTGGGTGGGTGGTGGGTGGTAGTGGGTGGTAGTGGGTGGTAGTGGTGGGTGTGTACGTGACCACCCAGTGGTGTCACGTCTCCTCGCCTACCACAGTGTGAGTGGTAGTGGGTGGTAGTGGTGGGTGGTAGTGGGTGGTAGTGGTGGGTGTGTACGTGACCACCCAGTGGTGTCACGTCTCCTCGCCTACCACAGTGTGAGTGGTAGTGGGTGGGTGGTGGTGGGTGGTGGTGGTGGTGGGTGGTAGTGGTGGGTGTGTACGTGACCACCCAGTGGTGTCACGTCTCCTCACCTACCACAGTGTGAGTGGTGGTGGGTGGGTGGTAGTGGGTGGGTGGTGGTGGGTGGTAGTGGTGGGTGGTGGTGGGTGGTAGTGGTGGGTGGTAGTGGTGGGTGTGTACGTGACCACCCAGTGGTGTCACGTCTCCTCACCTACCACAGTGTGAGTGGTGGTGGGTGGGTGGTAGTGGGTGGGTGGTGGTGGGTGGTAGTGGTGGGTGGTGGTGGGTGGTAGTGGTGGGTGGTAGTGGTGGGTGTGTACGTGACCACCCAGTGGTGTCACGTCTCCTCACCTACCACAGTGTGAGTGGTGGTGGGTGGGTGGTAGTGGTGGGTGGTGGTGGGTGGTAGTGGTGGGTGGTAGTGGTGGGTGGTAGTGGTGGGTGGTAGTGGTGGGTGTGTACGTGACCACCCAGTGGTGTCACGTCTCCTCGCATACCACAGTGTGAGTGGTGGTGGGTGGGTGGTAGTGGTGGGTGGTAGTGGGTGGTAGTGGTGGGTGTGTACGTGACCACCCAGTGGTGTCACGTCTCCTCGCCTACCACAGTGTGAGTGGTAGTGGGTGGTAGTGGGTGGGTGGTAGTGGGTGGGTGGTAGTGGTGGGTGTGTACGTGACCACCCAGTGGTGTCACGTCTCCTCGCCTACCACAGTGTGAGTGGTAGTGGGTGGTAGTGGTGGGTGGTAGTGGTGGGTGTGTACGTGACCACCCAGTGGTGTCACGTCTCCTCGCCTACCACAGTGTGAGTGGTGGGTGGGTGGTGGGTGGTAGTGGGTGGTAGTGGGTGGTAGTGGTGGGTGTGTACGTGACCACCCAGTGGTGTCACGTCTCCTCGCCTACCACAGTGTGAGTGGTAGTGGGTGGTAGTGGGTGGTGGTGGTGGGTGGTAGTGGTGGGTGTGTACGTGACCACCCAGTGGTGTCACGTCTCCTCGCCTACCACAGTGTGAGTGGTGGGTGGGTGGTGGGTGGTAGTGGGTGGTAGTGGGTGGTAGTGGTGGGTGTGTACGTGACCACCCAGTGGTGTCACGTCTCCTCGCCTACCACAGTGTGAGTGGTAGTGGGTGGTAGTGGTGGGTGGTAGTGGGTGGTAGTGGTGGGTGTGTACGTGACCACCCAGTGGTGTCACGTCTCCTCGCCTACCACAGTGTGAGTGGTAGTGGGTGGGTGGTGGTGGGTGGTGGTGGTGGTGGGTGGTAGTGGTGGGTGTGTACGTGACCACCCAGTGGTGTCACGTCTCCTCACCTACCACAGTGTGAGTGGTGGTGGGTGGGTGGTAGTGGGTGGGTGGTGGTGGGTGGTAGTGGTGGGTGGTGGTGGGTGGTAGTGGTGGGTGGTAGTGGTGGGTGTGTACGTGACCACCCAGTGGTGTCACGTCTCCTCACCTACCACAGTGTGAGTGGTGGTGGGTGGGTGGTAGTGGGTGGGTGGTGGTGGGTGGTAGTGGTGGGTGGTGGTGGGTGGTAGTGGTGGGTGGTAGTGGTGGGTGTGTACGTGACCACCCAGTGGTGTCACGTCTCCTCACCTACCACAGTGTGAGTGGTGGTGGGTGGGTGGTAGTGGTGGGTGGTGGTGGGTGGTAGTGGTGGGTGGTAGTGGTGGGTGGTAGTGGTGGGTGGTAGTGGTGGGTGTGTACGTGACCACCCAGTGGTGTCACGTCTCCTCGCATACCACAGTGTGAGTGGTGGTGGGTGGGTGGTAGTGGTGGGTGGTAGTGGGTGGTAGTGGTGGGTGTGTACGTGACCACCCAGTGGTGTCACGTCTCCTCGCCTACCACAGTGTGAGTGGTAGTGGGTGGTAGTGGGTGGGTGGTAGTGGGTGGGTGGTAGTGGTGGGTGTGTACGTGACCACCCAGTGGTGTCACGTCTCCTCGCCTACCACAGTGTGAGTGGTAGTGGGTGGTAGTGGTGGGTGGTAGTGGTGGGTGTGTACGTGACCACCCAGTGGTGTCACGTCTCCTCGCCTACCACAGTGTGAGTGGTAGTGGGTGGTAGTGGTGGGTGGTAGTGGGTGGTAGTGGTGGGTGTGTACGTGACCACCCAGTGGTGTCACGTCTCCTCGCCTACCACAGTGTGAGTGGTAGTGGGTGGTAGTGGTGGGTGGTAGTGGGTGGTAGTGGTGGGTGTGTACGTGACCACCCAGTGGTGTCACGTCTCCTCGCCTACCGCAGTGTGAGTGGTAGTGGGTGGGTGGTGGGTGGTAGTGGGTGGTAGTGGTGGGTGTGTACGTGACCACCCAGTGGTGTCACGTCTCCTCGCCTACCGCAGTGTGAGTGGTAGTGGGTGGTAGTGGTGGGTGGTAGTGGGTGGGTAGTGGTGGGTGTGTACGTGACCACCCAGTGGTGTCACGTCTCCTCGCCTACCACAGTGTGAGTGGTGGGTGGTAGTGGTGGGTGGTAGTGGGTGGTAGTGGTGGGTGGGTGGTGGGTGGTAGTGGTGGGTGGTAGTGGTGGGTGTGTACGTGACCACCCAGTGGTGTCACGTCTCCTCGCCTACCACAGTGTGAGTGGTGGGTGGTAGTGGTGGGTGGTAGTGGGTGGGTGTGTACGTGACCACCCAGTGGTGTCACGTCTCCTCGCCTACCACAGTGTGAGTGGTGGGTGGTAGTGGTGGGTGGTAGTGGGTGGTAGTGGTGGGTGGGTGGTGGGTGGTAGTGGTGGGTGGTAGTGGTGGGTGTGTACGTGACCACCCAGTAGTGTCACGTCTCCTCGCCTACCACAGTGTGAGTGGTGGGTGGTAGTGGTGGTGGGTGGTAGTGGTGGGTGTGTACGTGACCACCCAGTGGTGTCACGTCTCCTCGCCTACCACAGTGTGAGTGGTAGTGGGTGGTAGTGGTGGGTGGTAGTGGGTGGGTAGTGGTGGGTGTGTACGTGACCACCCAGTGGTGTCACGTCTCCTCGCCTACCACAGTGTGAGTGGTGGGTGGTAGTGGTGGGTGGTAGTGGGTGGTAGTGGTGGGTGGGTGGTGGGTGGTAGTGGTGGGTGGTAGTGGTGGGTGTGTACGTGACCACCCAGTGGTGTCACGTCTCCTCGCCTACCACAGTGTGAGTGGTGGGTGGTAGTGGTGGGTGGTAGTGGGTGGGTGTGTACGTGACCACCCAGTGGTGTCACGTCTCCTCGCCTACCACAGTGTGAGTGGTGGGTGGTAGTGGTGGGTGGTAGTGGGTGGTAGTGGTGGGTGGGTGGTGGGTGGTAGTGGTGGGTGGTAGTGGTGGGTGTGTACGTGACCACCCAGTGGTGTCACGTCTCCTCGCCTACCGCAGTGTGAGTGGTGGTGGGTGGTAGTGGTGGGTGGTGGTGGGTGGGTGGTAGTGGTGGGTGTGTACGTGACCACCCAGTGGTGTCACGTCTCCTCGCCTACCACAGTGTGAGTGGTAGTGGGTGGTAGTGGGTGGTAGTAGTGGGTGGTAGTGGTGGGTGTGTACGTGACCACCCAGTGGTGTCACGTCTCCTCGCCTACCACAGTGTGAGTGGTGGGTGGGTGGGTGGTGGTGGGTGGTAGTGGTGGGTGTGTACGTGACCACCCAGTGGTGTCACGTCTCCTCGCCCACCGCAGTGTGAGTGGTGGTGGGTGGGTGGTGGTGGGTGGTAGTGGTGGGTGTGTACGTGACCACCCAGTGGTGTCACGTCTCCTCGCCTACCACAGTGTGAGTGGTAGTGGGTGGTGGTGGGTGGTAGTGGTGGGTGGTAGTGGTGGGTGTGTACGTGACCACCCAGTGGTGTCACGTCTCCTCGCCTACCGCAGTGTGAGTGGTAGTGGGTGGTGGTGGGTGGTAGTGGTGGGTGGTAGTGGTGGGTGTGTACGTGACCACCCAGTGGTGTCACGTCTCCTCGCCTACCACAGTGTGAGTGGTAGTGGGTGGTGGTGGGTGGTAGTGGTGGGTGGTAGTGGTGGGTGTGTACGTGACCACCCAGTGGTGTCACGTCTCCTCGCCTACCACAGTGTGAGTGGTGGGTGGTAGTGGTGGTGGGTGGTAGTGGGTGGTAGTGGTGGGTGTGTACGTGACCACCCAGTGGTGTCACGTCTCCTCGCCTACCGCAGTGTGAGTGGTGGTGGGTGGTAGTGGTGGGTGGTAGTGGGTGGGTGGTAGTGGGTGTGTGTGTACGTGACCACCCAGTGGTGTCACGTCTCCTCGCCTACCGCAGTGTGAGTGGTAGTGGGTGGTAGTGGTGGGTGGTAGTGGGTGGGTGGTAGTGGGTGGGTGTGTACGTGACCACCCAGTGGTGTCACGTCTCCTCGCCTACCACAGTGTGAGTGGTAGTGGGTGGTAGTGGTGGGTGGTAGTGGTGGGTGGTAGTGGTGGGTGTGTACGTGACCACCCAGTGGTGTCACGTCTCCTCGCCTACCGCAGTGTGAGTGGTGGGTGGTAGTGGGTGGTAGTGGTGGGTGGTAGTGGGTGGTAGTGGGTGGTGGTGGTGGGTGGTGGTGGTGGGTGTGTACGTGACCACCCAGTGGTGTCACGTCTCCTCGCCTACCGCAGTGTGAGTGGTGGTGGGTGGTAGTGGGTGGTGGTGGTGGGTGGTAGTGGTGGGTGTGTACGTGACCACCCAGTGGTGTCACGTCTCCTCGCCTACCGCAGTGTGAGTGGTAGTGGGTGGGTGGTGGGTGGTAGTGGTGGGTGGTAGTGGGTGGTAGTGGTGGGTGGTAGTGGGTGGGTGGTAGTGGTGGGTGTGTACGTGACCACCCAGTGGTGTCACGTCTCCTCGCCTACCACAGTGTGAGTGGTAGTGGGTGGTAGTGGTGGGTGGTAGTGGTGGGTGTGTACGTGACCACCCAGTGGTGTCACGTCTCCTCGCCTACCGCAGTGTGAGTGGTAGTGGGTGGTAGTAGTGGGTGGTAGTGGGTGGTAGTGGTGGGTGTGTACGTGACCACCCAGTGGTGTCACGTCTCCTCGCCTACCACAGTGTGAGTGGTAGTGGGTGGTAGTGGTGGGTGGTAGTGGTGGGTGTGTACGTGACCACCCAGTGGTGTCACGTCTCCTCGCCTACCGCAGTGTGAGTGGTAGTGGGTGGTAGTAGTGGGTGGTAGTGGGTGGTAGTGGTGGGTGTGTACGTGACCACCCAGTGGTGTCACGTCTCCTCGCCTACCACAGTGTGAGTGGTGGGTGGGTGGTGGGTGGTAGTGGTGGGTGGTAGTGGTGGGTGTGTACGTGACCACCCAGTGGTGTCACGTCTCCTCGCCTACCGCAGTGTGAGTGGTAGTGGGTGGTAGTGGTGGGTGGTAGTGGGTGGTAGTGGGTGGGTGGTGGGTGGTAGTGGGTGGGTGTGTACGTGACCACCCAGTGGTGTCACGTCTCCTCGCCTACCGCAGTGTGAGTGGTAGTGGTGGGTGGTAGTGGTGGGTGGTAGTGGGTGGGTGGTAGTGGTGGGTGTGTACGTGACCACCCAGTGGTGTCACGTCTCCTCGCCTACCGCAGTGTGAGTGGTGGTGGGTGGTAGTGGTGGGTGGTAGTGGGTGGGTGTGTACGTGACCACCCAGTGGTGTCACGTCTCCTCGCCTACCGCAGTGTGAGTGGTAGTGGTGGGTGGTAGTGGTGGGTGGTAGTGGGTGGTAGTGGTGGGTGTGTACGTGACCACCCAGTGGTGTCACGTCTCCTCGCCTACCGCAGTGTGAGTGGTAGTGGGTGGGTGGTGGTGGGTGGTAGTGGGTGGTAGTGGTGGGTGTGTACGTGACCACCCAGTGGTGTCACGTCTCCTCGCCTACCGCAGTGTGAGTGGTAGTGGGTGGGTGGTGGTGGGTGGTAGTGGTGGGTGGTAGTGGTGGGTGGTAGTGGGTGGTAGTGGTGGGTGTGTACGTGACCACCCAGTGGTGTCACGTCTCCTCGCCTACCACAGTGTGAGTGGTGGGTGGGTGGTGGTGGTGGGTGGTAGTGGGTGGTAGTGGGTGGTAGTGGTGGGTGGTAGTGGTGGGTGTGTACGTGACCACCCAGTGGTGTCACGTCTCCTCGCCTACCGCAGTGTGAGTGGTAGTGGGTGGTAGTGGTGGGTGGGTGGGTGGTAGTGGGTGGGTGGTAGTGGTGGGTGTGTACGTGACCACCCAGTGGTGTCACGTCTCCTCGCCTACCGCAGTGTGAGTGGTAGTGGGTGGGTGGTGGGTGGTGGTGGTGGGTGGTAGTGGGTGGTAGTGGTGGGTGTGTACGTGACCACCCAGTGGTGTCACGTCTCCTCGCCTACCACAGTGTGAGTGGTAGTGGGTGGGTGGTGGGTGGTGGTGGTGGGTGGTAGTGGGTGGTAGTGGTGGGTGTGTACGTGACCACCCAGTGGTGTCACGTCTCCTCGCCTACCGCAGTGTGAGTGGTAGTGGGTGGGTGGTGGTGGGTGGTAGTGGGTGGTAGTGGGTGGTAGTGGTGGGTGTGTACGTGACCACCCAGTGGTGTCACGTCTCCTCGCCTACCGCAGTGTGAGTGGTAGTGGGTGGGTGGTGGTGGGTGGTAGTGGGTGGTAGTGGGTGGTAGTGGTGGGTGGTAGTGGTGGGTGTGTACGTGACCACCCAGTGGTGTCACGTCTCCTCGCCTACCGCAGTGTGAGTGGTAGTGGGTGGTAGTGGTGGGTGGTAGTGGTGGGTGGTAGTGGTGGGTGGTAGTGGTGGGTGTGTACGTGACCACCCAGTGGTGTCACGTCTCCTCGCCTACCGCAGTGTGAGTGGTAGTGGGTGGGTGGTGGTGGTGGGTGGTAGTGGGTGGTAGTGGGTGGTGGTGGTGGGTGGTGGTGGTGGGTGTGTACGTGACCACCCAGTGGTGTCACGTCTCCTCGCCTACCGCAGTGTGAGTGGTAGTGGGTGGGTGGTGGTGGGTGGTAGTGGGTGGTAGTGGGTGGTGGTGGTGGGTGGTGGTGGTGGGTGTGTACGTGACCACCCAGTGGTGTCACGTCTCCTCGCCTACCGCAGTGTGAGTGGTGGTGGGTGGGTGGTGGTGGGTGGTAGTGGTGGGTGGTAGTGGTGGGTGTGTACGTGACCACCCAGTGGTGTCACGTCTCCTCGCCTACCACAGTGTGAGTGGTAGTGGGTGGGTGGTGGGTGGTAGTGGGTGGGTGGTAGTGGGTGGGTGTGTACGTGACCACCCAGTGGTGTCACGTCTCCTCGCCTACCACAGTGTGAGTGGTAGTGGGTGGTAGTGGTGGGTGGTAGTGGGTGGTAGTGGTGGGTGTGTACGTGACCACCCAGTGGTGTCACGTCTCCTCGCCTACCGCAGTGTGAGTGGTAGTGGGTGGTAGTGGGTGGTAGTGGTGGGTGGTAGTGGGTGGGTGTGTACGTGACCACCCAGTGGTGTCACGTCTCCTCGCCTACCGCAGTGTGAGTGGTAGTGGGTGGTAGTGGTGGGTGGTAGTGGTGGGTGGTAGTGTGTGGTAGTGGGTGGTAGTGGTGGGTGGTAGTGGTGGGTGTGTACGTGACCACCCAGTGGTGTCACGTCTCCTCGCCTACCGCAGTGTGAGTGGTAGTGGGTGGGTGGTGGTGGGTGGTAGTGGTGGGTGGTAGTGGTGGGTGTGTACGTGACCACCCAGTGGTGTCACGTCTCCTCGCCTACCGCAGTGTGAGTGGTAGTGGGTGGTAGTGGTGGGTGGTAGTGGGTGGGTGGTAGTGGTGGGTGTGTACGTGACCACCCAGTGGTGTCACGTCTCCTCGCCTACCGCAGTGTGAGTGGTAGTGGGTGGTAGTGGTGGGTGGTAGTGGGTGGTAGTGGTGGGTGGTAGTGGTGGGTGTGTACGTGACCACCCAGTGGTGTCACGTCTCCTCGCCTACCGCAGTGTGAGTGGTAGTGGGTGGTAGTGGTGGGTGGTAGTGGGTGGTGGTGGGTGGTAGTGGTGGGTGGTAGTGGTGGGTGTGTACGTGACCACCCAGTGGTGTCACGTCTCCTCGCCTACCACAGTGTGAGTGGTGGGTGGGTGGTGGGTGGTAGTGGTGGGTGGTAGTGGTGGGTGTGTACGTGACCACCCAGTGGTGTCACGTCTCCTCGCCTACCGCAGTGTGAGTGGTAGTGGGTGGTAGTGGTGGGTGGTAGTGGTGGGTGTGTACGTGACCACCCAGTGGTGTCACGTCTCCTCGCCTACCGCAGTGTGAGTGGTAGTGGGTGGTAGTGGTGGGTGGTAGTGGGTGGTGGTGGGTGGTAGTGGTGGGTGGTAGTGGTGGGTGTGTACGTGACCACCCAGTGGTGTCACGTCTCCTCGCCTACCACAGTGTGAGTGGTGGGTGGGTGGTGGGTGGTAGTGGTGGGTGGTAGTGGTGGGTGTGTACGTGACCACCCAGTGGTGTCACGTCTCCTCGCCTACCGCAGTGTGAGTGGTGGGTGGTAGTGGGTGGTAGTGGTGGGTGGTAGTGGGTGGTAGTGGTGGGTGTGTACGTGACCACCCAGTGGTGTCACGTCTCCTCGCCTACCGCAGTGTGAGTGGTGGTGGGTGGTAGTGGGTGGGTGGTAGTGGTGGGTGGTAGTGGTGGGTGGTAGTGGTGGGTGTGTACGTGACCACCCAGTGGTGTCACGTCTCCTCGCCTACCGCAGTGTGAGTGGTGGGTGGTAGTGGGTGGGTGGTAGTGGTGGGTGGTAGTGGTGGGTGGTAGTGGTGGGTGTGTACGTGACCACCCAGTGGTGTCACGTCTCCTCGCCTACCGCAGTGTGAGTGGTAGTGGGTGGGTGGTGGTGGGTGGTAGTGGTGGGTGGTAGTGGGTGGTAGTGGTGGGTGGTAGTGGTGGGTGTGTACGTGACCACCCAGTGGTGTCACGTCTCCTCGCCTACCGCAGTGTGAGTGGTAGTGGGTGGTAGTGGTGGGTGGTAGTGGGTGGTAGTGGTGGGTGTGTACGTGACCACCCAGTGGTGTCACGTCTCCTCGCCTACCGCAGTGTGAGTGGTGGGTGGTAGTGGTGGGTGGTAGTGGTGGGTGGTAGTGGGTGGTAGTGGGTGGTAGTGGTGGGTGGTAGTGGTGGGTGTGTACGTGACCACCCAGTGGTGTCACGTCTCCTCGCCTACCGCAGTGTGAGTGGTGGGTGGGTGGTAGTGGTGGGTGGTAGTGGGTGGTAGTGGGTGGTAGTGGTGGGTGGTAGTGGTGGGTGTGTACGTGACCACCCAGTGGTGTCACGTCTCCTCGCCTACCGCAGTGTGAGTGATAGTGGGTGGGTGGTGGGTGGTAGTGGTGGGTGGTAGTGGGTGGTAGTGGGTGGTAGTGGTGGGTGGTAGTGGTGGGTGTGTACGTGACCACCCAGTGGTGTCACGTCTCCTCGCCTACCGCAGTGTGAGTGATAGTGGGTGGGTGGTGGTGGGTGGTAGTGGTGGGTGGTAGTGGTGGGTGTGTACGTGACCACCCAGTGGTGTCACGTCTCCTCGCCTACCGCAGTGTGAGTGGTGGTGGGTGGGTGGTGGGTGGTAGTGGTGGGTGGTAGTGGTGGGTGGTAGTGGTGGGTGTGTACGTGACCACCCAGTGGTGTCACGTCTCCTCGCCTACCGCAGTGTGAGTGGTGGTGGGTGGGTGGTGGTGGTGGGTGGTAGTGGTGGGTGGTAGTGGTGGGTGGGTGGTGGTGGTGGGTGTGTACGTGACCACCCAGTGGTGTCACGTCTCCTCGCCTACCGCAGTGTGAGTGGTAGTGGGTGGTAGTGGTGGGTGGTAGTGGGTGGTAGTGGGTGGTAGTGGTGGGTGGTAGTGGGTGGGTGTGTACGTGACCACCCAGTGGTGTCACGTCTCCTCGCCTACCGCAGTGTGCGTGGTAGTGGGTGGGTGGTGGTGGGTGGGTGGTGGGTGGTGGTGGGTGGTGGGTGGTGGTGGGTGGTAGTGGTGGGTGGTAGTGGGTAGTAGTGGGTGGTAGTGGTGGGTGGTAGTGGTGGGTGTGTACGTGACCACCCAGTGGTGTCACGTCTCCTCGCCTACCGCAGTGTGAGTGGTAGTGGGTGGTAGTGGTGGGTGGTAGTGGTGGGTGTGTACGTGACCACCCAGTGGTGTCACGTCTCCTCGCCTACCGCAGTGTGAGTGGTAGTGGGTGGGTGGTGGTGGGTGGTAGTGGGTGGTGGGTGGTGGTGGGTGGTAGTGGTGGGTGGTAGTGGGTAGTAGTGGGTGGTAGTGGTGGGTGGTAGTGGTGGGTGTGTACGTGACCACCCAGTGGTGTTACGTCTCCTCGCCTACCGCAGTGTGAGTGGTAGTGGGTGGGTGGTGGGTGGTAGTGGTGGGTGGTAGTGGTGGGTGGGTGGTAGTGGGTGGGTGTGTACGTGACCACCCAGTGGTGTCACGTCTCCTCGTCTACCGCAGTGTGAGTGGTAGTGGGTGGGTGGTGGTGGTGGGTGGTAGTGGTGGTGGGTGGTGGTGGTGGGTGGTAGTGGTGGGTGGTAGTGGTGGGTGTGTACGTGACCACCCAGTGGTGTCACGTCTCCTCGCCTACCGCAGTGTGAGTGGTAGTGGGTGGGTGGTGGTGGGTGGTAGTGGTGGGTGGTAGTGGGTGGGTGTGTACGTGACCACCCAGTGGTGTCACGTCTCCTCGCCTACCGCAGTGTGAGTGGTAGTGGGTGGGTGGTGGTGGGTGGTAGTGGTGGGTGGTAGTGGGTGGGTGTGTACGTGACCACCCAGTGGTGTCACGTCTCCTCGCCTACCGCAGTGTGAGTGGTAGTGGGTGGTAGTGGTGGGTGGGTGGTGGTGGGTGGGTGGGTGGTGGGTGGGTGGGTGGGAGAGTGGGTGGGTGGGAGAGTGGGTGGGTGGGAGAGTGGGTGTGTGGGTGCGTGGGTGGGTGAGTGAGTGGGTGGGTGGGTGAGTGGGTGGGTGGTGGTGGGTGGGTGGTGGTGGGTGAGTGAGTGAGTGGGTGGTAGTGGGTGGGTGGGTGAACCCCCCATGACCCCCCCATGACCCCCCCCCCTCCCCCACAGCTGCTGGACCGGCTGTCCCCCCTGGACGAGCGTCTGGCCCCACAGCTGAAAGCTGTGCTGCAGGCCGCAGCCCGGAACGACGGCCCCCGGGCCTCCCACCAACCACGACCACGCCGTCCCATCCCCGCTGCGGTACGGACCAGCAGTGGATAGAACACGGACACCGTGAACCCCACCCACAGTGAACACCACCCACCCACACGGACACAGTGAACCCCACCCACCCACACCCACCCACACGGACACCGTGAACCCCACCCACCCACACGGCCACCCTGAACCCCACCCACCCACACTACCACAGTGAACCCCACCCACCCACACGGACACAGTGAACCCCACCCACCCACACCCACCCACACGGACACCGTGAACCCCACCCACCCACACTACCACAGTGAACCCCACCCACCCACACGGACACAGTGACCCCCTCTGCTGAACCCGGATGGTGGTGGTGGTGGTGACGGAGACGCCGGTTTATTTGTGGCACGTGCTCAGGAGGAGGTGGAGGAGGTGGTGGAGGAGGAGGTGGAGGAGGTGGAGGAGGAGGTGGACGCAGAAAAGGCTCTACGCTTCTACGACAGCGTGGTTCAAAACCTGCAGCAGAAGCGCAGAGACAAGCAGAGGTCTCACCCCCTCCCTCGTGTGTCTCACCCCCCGTGTCTCACCCCCCCGTGTCTCACCCCCCGTGTCTCACCCCCCGTGTCTCACCCCCCGTGTCTCACACCCCGTGTCTCTCCCCCCGTGTCTCACCCCCCGTGTCTCACCCCCCATGTCTCACCCTCTGTGTGTCTCACCCCCCGTGTCTCACCCCCCATGTCTCACCCACCCCGTGTCTCACCCCCCCCGTGTCTCACCCCCCGTGTCGCACCCCCTCCCTCGTGTGTCTCACCCCCCGTGTCTCACCCCCCGTGTCTCACCCCCCGTGTCTCACCCCCCGTGTCTCACCCCTTCCTGTCTCACCCCCCGTGTCTCACCCCCCGTGTCTCACCCCCCGTGTCTCACCCCCCGTGTCTCACCCCCCGTGTCTCACCCCCCGTGTCTCACCCCCCCCTCGTGTGTCTCACCCCTCGTGTCTCACCCCCCTGTGTCTCACCCCCTCCGTGTGTCTCACCGGCAAAACAAGCCCCCTACCTCCTCGCGGTGCCGGACGGGCAACTCTGTCGTGGACAGTGCTGTGGGGGGAGGTCCAATTGTGATTGGCTCCTCCCCTCATGGCGTCTGTGACCACCACAGGGGCTAAACGGGGGCTCTGGACGGGTGCGAGGGGCTGGTAACCCCTCCACCTTCAATTAATTACCACTAAACCACGAGTTAAACTGAAATATATAACTAATAAGCTTGTGCCGGAGGCCCCGGGGGGCCAGGCGTCTATGACGTCTTCTGGCCAAATGCCAATTGGCGGAGCCAGGAGATTGAATACCTACCCTCGGGGCTCCTCCAGAAACAACGAAAAGCCACTACGGGTGGCCACGTGGAATGTTCGAACGCTCACTGCGGAGGAGAGGCTGCCACTCCTCTGTCGGGAGCTGGACCGGTACCGCCTGGATCTCTGCGGCATTCAGGAGGTCCGGTGGACCGGCTCTGGCTCCTGCCACCATGAGGGGTGGCCAGTCCTCTACTCGGGGCAGCAGACTGCCAAACAACAGGGTGTGGCTCTTCTTTTGAACAAAAGAATGAAGGGGGCGTGGGAGCGTGGCGGTGAGGTGTGGGAAGCTGTAAGCCCCAGGTTACTTTGGGCTCACCTTCCCATCAACCGGAGGCGAGGAATGGTGGTCGTGGTTACTTATGCCCCCACCGAAGATGAATATCCGTGGAGGGATGCAGGCAAAGCCGATGAGTCAGATGCCTTCTATGACCTCCTGTCACAGGTGCTGGCTAAAGTGGCCGCTCAGGATAGAGTCATCTTGTTGGGTGACTTCAATGCCCGAGTTGGTCATGATGCTGGCACCTGGTCTGGAGTGATTGGAGGGCATGGGCCAGATCAGCTCAATAACAACGGTAGGAGGCTGCTAGATTTTTGTGCAGCCCATGGGCTTGTAATTACCAACACGCTGTTCTGGCATCGGCGCATCCACACAACATCATGGATGCATGCCGGGTCCAAGCAAGAACATCTGCTGGACTACATAGTGATGGACCAGCGGATGCGAGCCCATGTCTTTGACACCAGGACCTACCGTGGAGCTGATCTGCCCTCTGACCATCGACTAGTCATCTGTAAGATGCGCCTGCCATTCTTCTACTCCGGTGGTGGGTGTACACCCAGGACCCCATTCCAACCTAAAGTGGCCTGGTCTCAGTTATCTGATGAAAGTTGCAAGCGAGAATTTCATCATTGCTTGCGGCTGGGATTGGCATCGTCCCCGACTCCTCCTGATGTCGAGGGTAAATGGGCGAGGTTTAGGACTGTGACTCATGCAGCTGCAATGGCTGCTTTGGGTACGCGGTCCAGACCTCCCCAGAGACCCTGGCTGACAGAGGAGGTGTTCAGGATGGTTGAGAAAAAGCGACAGGCCCACTGTCATCGGCTACAGAATCCCACGTCAGAGAATGAGGAGGCTTACCGCAGCCTTCGCTCGGAGGTTCGGAGAGCCGTGAGGCGCTGCAAGGATGGGTGGTGGTCGTGGGTTGCTGAGGAGATGGAGTCTGCCTCAGTGGCCCGTGATCACAAATCTCTATTTAACTCCATCAAAAAAGTAACCTGCAGCGCCATACCTATTACCATCATTAGGGGAAAAACGGTGATCCAATCTCCGACCCCCAGGAACAGGTTTGCAGATTTGCTGAGCATTTCTGTGAGGTCCTGGGGGAGGGAAAATCCCTCAGCCAGGAAAACATCGTGGCACAAAGTGGGGATGACCCTGCTGAGGCTGCGGTGCCTCAAATATTGGAAGAAGTCACCCCCTGTGAGTGGCTGGCTGAGGTGCCATCTGTTGAGGAAGTACTGAAGGCGATCCGGAGTCTGAGACCAGGAAAGGCAGCGGGCAGAGATGATCTCCCAAGCGAAATGCTGAGGGAGGGTGGCGTTTGTGCACAGACTGCCCTATATGACATCATAACAACAGTCTGGACCACTGGACGGGTTCCGCACAGACTGTAACAACTACATGGGCATCTCACTCCTCAGTGTGCCGGGAAAGGTCCTGGCAAGGATTAATCAGCATCGCCTTGCCAGGCACGCTGAGGAGAGGCTTGCGGAGCCCCAATGCGGTTTCAGCAAAGGGCGGTCCTGCACAAATGCCATATTTTCTGTCCGTCTGCTACAGCAGAGGTGTAGGGAATTCCAACAAGACCTACATCTCTGCTTTATTGACCTGGTCAAGGCCTATGATACCATCAGTAGGCCTGGGCTCTGGGTTGTTCTTCGTGCTTTTGGAGTACCTGACCCTCTGCTCACGATCATTAAGGACCTTCATGATGGTGAGCGGGCCCGGGTAAGTCAGAGCCATTCCTTGTACACCTTGGGGTGCGACAGGGATGTCTTCTGGCTCCCACATTATTTCACATCTATTTTGACCACGTAGTTCGTGAAGCCTTCAATAGCTGTACCGGGGGAATCTCCATATGGTACAGATATAATGGGAGGCTGATCGATGCCCGCGTGCGGTCAAGGGATGGCTCCCTATTGCTCAATCACGTTATGTATGCTGATGATTTGGTAATAGCTGCTCATTCAGAGGAGGAGTTGGAGACGCTGCTGCTGAGACTGGAGCGTGCCACTAAGAGGTGGGGCCTTACCATCAGCCCCACCAAAACTAAGCACCTGCCTGGGTATTTGTACCATCGGACACTCCACCCCCACAACTCCCAATCGGTGATAGGGCAGTTGTGGAGAGAGTGGAGAGTTTCCCATACCCAGGCAGTGTGCTTATGACCGGCTCCAGTTTAACAGCAGAGGTCTCACTCCGAATCAGTTGAGCGGCAATATCTTTTCATCGGTTGCGTAACGCTGTGTGGAAGCTACCTGGTCTGTCGCTCCGCACGAAGCTTCAGGTCTTCTCGGCCACGGTCATTCCCTCCCTTCTCTACGCTTGCGAAACGTGGACCCCCCTAATGGAACATCTTCGCCGGTTAGAAACATTTAGGCTGGCCTGCCTACGATCCATGCTGGGTTTAACCAGACTGGATTGTGTGAGGAGCTCACAAATTCTTGAAAGATCTGGGCAAGGTCCCATCGGTGAGCTCCTCCGGCGGGCAAGGCTGCGATGGCTGGGTCATGTTGCCCGCATGCCCAGCCACCGCATGCCGAAACAGCTTTTGTTCGGCCGGATTGAGGGGGCTAAACGGGTGCGGCACGGCCTAGAGAAGAGATGGAGTGATGTGGTACAGGAGGACGTGGAGCTGAGTGGACTTGCCGATGACTGGTACCAGCGGTGTCAAGATCGGCCTCTGTGGAGGAGGCTCGTGAAGGACGCTGCTACTGGGCAGTTGGAGGCAGTCGCCCTCCAACAACAACGGAGGGCGGAGGAGCGACGCTCACAACAACGAGCGGAGCGCCGGGTGGCTAAAGCACAGCGGTTTGGCACAGTAAGGGGGCACAGGTGGTGCATCAGCCAGTCATCTCAGTCAGTCGACCCGTGGCACCTGCTGGGTCTGCCCCGTGACCTCCTGCCAGCGGGCGTTCGACACTTCACGTGATAGCCTCAACGTGCACCTAGCCTGGCACAAGCGTCGTGGTGACGTCACCGCCACTTAGTGGCGAATGGCGGTTGTTGTTGTGTCTCACCCCCCCCCGTGTCTCACCCCCCCCCCCGTGTCTCCCCCCTCCCCTCACCCTGTGTGTGTGCTGTGTACAGTAAGAGGATGATGATGAGGAGGAGCGTTCTGACCGCAAGTGAAGAGTTGAAGTCTCCCGCCGGTGATGGCGACGGTGGCGACGGCGATGGTGGTAAACGTGCCATCACTCACCAGGTGAGCACGCAAGCCTCACCACTCACGCTCACCACTCACACCTCACCACTCACGCTCACCACTCATGCTCACCACTCACGCTCACCACTCACACTCACCGCTCACGCTCACCACTCACACCTCACAACTCACCACTCACGCTCACCACTCACGCTCACCACTCACACCTCACCACTCACACCTCACCACTCACCGCTCGCGCTCACCGCTCACGCTCACCGCTCACCACTCATGCTGACCACTCACGCTCACCACTCACACTCACCGCTCACGCTCACCACTCACACCTCACAACTCACCACTCACGCTCACCACTCACGCTCACCACTCACACCTCACCACTCACCGCTCGCGCTCACGCTCACCGCTCACCACTCATGCTGACCACTCACCGCTCACGCTCACCACTCACGTCTCACCACTCACGTCTCACCACTCACGCTCACCACTCACGCTCACCGCTCATGCTCACCACTCACGCTCACCACTCACGCTCACCACTCACGCTCACCACTCACCTCACGCTCACCACTCACGCTCACCACTCACACTCACCACTCACACTCACGCTCACCACTCACGCTCACCACTCACACTCACCACTCACACTCACCACTCACGCTCACCACTCACGCTCACCACTCACACTCACCACTCAGCACTCACGCTCACCACTCACGCTCACCACTCACACCTCACAACTCGCCGCTCACGCTCACCACTCACTACTCACGCTCACCACTCACCACTCACGCTCACCACTCATCACTCACGCTCACCACTCATGCTCACCACTCACGCTCACCACTCACGCTCACCACTCACACCTCACAACTCACCACTCACGCTCACCGCTCACCACTCATGCTGACCACTCACCGCTCACGCTCACCACTCACGCTCACCACTCACTACTCATGCTCACCACTCACGCTCACCACTCACCACTCACGCTCACCACTCACCACTCACCACTTACGCTCACCACTCACGCTCACCACTCACGCTCACCACTCACGCTCACCACTCACGCTCACCGCTCACCACTCACACCTCACAACTCACCACTCACGCTCACCACTCACGCTCACCACTCACACCTCACCACTCACCGCTCACGCTCACCGCTCACGCTCACCGCTCACCACTCATGCTGACCACTCACCACTCACGCTCACCACTCACGTCTCACCACTCACGCTCACCGCTCACGCTCACCACTCACGCTCACCACTCACGCTCACCACTCACACTCACGCTCACCACTCACGCTCACCACTCACACTCACCACTCACGCTCACCACTCACGCTCACCACTCACACTCACCACTCAGCACTCACGCTCACCACTCACGCTCACCACTCACACCTCACAACTCGCCGCTCACGCTCACCACTCACTACTCACGCTCACCACTCACCACTCACGCTCACCACTCATCACTCACGCTCACCACTCACGCTCACCACTCACGCTCACCACTCACGCTCACCACTCACACCTCACAACTCACCACTCACGCTCACCGCTCACCACTCATGCTGACCACTCACCGCTCACGCTCACCACTCACGCTCACCACTCACTACTCATGCTCACCACTCACGCTCACCACTCACGCTCACCACTCACGCTCACCACTCACACCTCACAACTCACCACTCACGCTCACCGCTCACCACTCATGCTGACCACTCACCGCTCACGCTCACCACTCACGCTCACCACTCACTACTCATGCTCACCACTCACGCTCACCACTCACGCTCACCACTCACCACTCACGCTCACCACTCACCACTCACCACTTACGCTCACCACTCACGCTCACCACTCACGCTCACCACTCACGCTCACCACTCACGCTCACCGCTCACCACTCACACCTCACAACTCACCACTCACGCTCACCACTCACGCTCACCACTCACACCTCACCGCTCACGCTCACCGCTCACGCTCACCGCTCACCACTCATGCTGACCACTCACCGCTCACGCTCACCACTCACGTCTCACCACTCACGCTCACCGCTCACGCTCACCACTCACGCTCACCACTCACGCTCACCACTCACCACTCACGCTCACCACTCACGCTCACCACTCACACTCACCACTCACACTCACCACTCACCGCTCACGCTCACTGCTCACCACTCATGCTGACCACTCACCGCTCACGCTCACCACTCACGTCTCACCACTCACGCTCACCACTCACGCTCACCACTCACACCTCACCACTCACCGCTCACGCTCACCGCTCACGCTCACCGCTCACCACTCATGCTGACCACTCACCGCTCACGCTCACCACTCACGTCTCACCACTCACGCTCACCACTCACGCTCACCACTCACGCTCACCACTCACCACTCACGCTCACCACTCATGCTCACCACTCACACTCACCACTCACCGCTCACGCTCACCGCTCACCACTCATGCTGACCACTCACCGCTCACGCTCACCACTCACGCTCACCACTCACGCTCACCACTCACGCTCACCACTCACCACTCACGCTCACCACTCACACCTCACCACTCACCACTCACGCTCACCACTCACCACTCACGCTCACCACTCACGCTCACCACTCACGCTCACCACTCACACCTCACAACTCACCACTCACGCTCACCACTCACGCTCACCACTCACACTCACCACTCACCACTCACGCTCACCACTCACGCTCACCACTCACACCTCACAACTCACCGCTCACGCTCACCACTCACGCTCACCACTCACGCTCACCACTCACCACTCACGCTCACCACTCACGCTCACCACTCACACTCACCACTCACCACTCACGCTCACCACTCACGCTCACCACTCACACCTCACAACTCACCGCTCACGCTCACCACTCACGCTCACCACTCACCACTCACGCTCACCACTCACGCTCACCACTCACGCTCACCACTCACGCTCACCACTCACACCTCACAACTCACCACTCACGCTCACCACTCACGCTCACCGCTCACCACTCATGCTGACCACTCACCGCTCATGCTCACCACTCACACTCACCACTCACACCTCACAACTCACCACTCACGCTCACCACTCACGCTCACCACTCACACCTCACAACTCACCACTCACGCTCACCACTCACGCTCACCGCTCACGCTCACCGCTCACCACTCACGCTCACCACTCACCGCTCACCGCTCACCACTCACCACTCACGCTCACCACTCATGCTCACCACTCACCACTCACGCTCACCACACACGCTCACCACTCACTACTCACCGCTCACCACTCACCACTCACGCTCACCACTCACACCTCACAACTCACCGCTCACGCTCACCACTCACCACTCACGCTCACCACTCACGCTCACCACTCACGGCTCGTTTTGGTGGTGACGGTGGTGGTGGTGGTTGTTGTTGGTGGTGGTGGTGGTGGTTGTGGTTATGGCGGCGGTAGTGGTGGTGGTGTTGACGGTGGTGGTGGTGGCGTCTGTAGTGGTGGTTGTTGTTGGTGGTTGTGGTGATGGTAGGTGGTGGTGTTAGTGGTTGTGGTGGTTATGGCGGCGGTAGTGGTGGTGGTGTTGACGGTGGTTGTGGTGACGTCTGTGGTGGTGGTTGTTGTTGTTGTTGGTGTTGACGGTGTTTGTGGTGTTTGACGGTTGTGGTGTTGACGGTGGTTGTTGTTGTTGGTGGTTGTTGTTGTTGGTGGTGGTGTTGACGGTGGTGGTTGTGGTGGCGTCTGTGGTGGTGGTTGTTGGTGGTGGTGGTTGTTGTTGTTGGTTGTCGTTGTTGTTGTTGTTGTTGGTGGTTGTTGTTGTTGTTGGTGGTGGTGTTGACGGTGGTGGTTGTTGTTGTTGGTGGTTGTTGTTGGTGTTGTTAGTGGTTGTTGTTGTTGTTGGTGGTGTTGACGGTGGTGGTTGTTGTTGGTTGTTGTTGGTGGTTGTTGTTGGTGGTTGTAGTTGTTGTTGGTGGTTGTTGTTGTTGGTGGTTGTTGTTGTTGTTGTTACTGGTTGTTGTTGTTGTTGTTGATGGTGGTGGTGGCGTCTGTAGTTGTTGTTGGTGGTTGTTGTTGTTGTTGGTGGTTGTTGTTGGTGTTGTTAGTGGTTGTTGTTGTTAGTTGTTGTTGTTGTTGATGGTGGTGGTGGCGTCTGCGTTATCCGTGGTGCAGATTTCCCGGAACCGAGGACTCACGGCGAAGCGTAATAAGCTGGACCGCAATCCCCGCGTCAAACATCGCGAGAAGTTCCGTAGGGCCAAGATTCGCCGGGCGGGACAGGTCAGGCGGGCCTGGTGGTGGAGATCGTGGTGCTGGTGGTGGAGATCGTGATGATGATGGTGGAGATCGTGATGATGATGCTGGCGGTGATGATGATGACGATGATGGTAGTGGTAGTGGTGATGATGATGGCAGTGATGATGATGATGATGGCAGTGATGATGATGATGATGGCAGTGATGGTGATGATGGCAGTGATGATGATAGCAGTGATGATGATGGCAGTGATGATGATGATGATAACAGTGATGATGATAGCAGTGATGATGATAGCAGTGATGATGATGGCAATGATGATGATGATAGCAATGATGATGATGATGATGCTGGCGGTGATGATGATGACTATGATGGTAGTGGTATTGGTGATGATGATGATGGCAGTGATGATGATGATGATGATAACAGTGATGATGATAGCAGTGATGATGATGATGATAGCAGTGATGATGATGGCAATGATGATGATAGCAATGATGATGATGATGGTAGCGGTAATGATGATGATAGCAGTGATGATGATGATAGTGATGATGATGATGATAGCAGTGATGATGAAGATGATGATGGCAGTGATGATGATGGCAGTGATGATGATGGCAGTGATGATGATAGCAGTGATGATGATAGCAGTGATGATGATGATGGCAGTGATGATGATAACAGTGATGATGATAGCAGTGATGATGATGATAGCAGTGATGATGATGGCAATGATGATGATGATAGCAATGATGATGATGGTAGCGGTAATGATGATGATGGCAGTGATGATGATGGTAGTGATGATGATGATAGCAGTGATGATGATGATAGTGATGATGATGATAGTGATGATGATGGCAGTGATGATGATGGCAGTGATGATGATGGCAGTGATGATGATGGCAGTGATGATGATAGCAGTGATGATGATAGCAGTGATGATGATAGCAGTGATGATGATGATAGCAATGATGATGATGATGATGGTAGCGGTAATGATGATGATAGCAGTGATGATGATGGCAGTGATGATGATGATGGCAGTGATGGTGATGATAATGATAGCAGTGATGATGATGATGGCAGTGATGGTGATGATGATGATGATAGCAGTGATGATGATGATGGCAGTGATCATGATGATGGCAGTGATGATGATGATGATGGCAGTGATGATGATGATGATGATGGCAGCGATGATGATAATAGCAGCGATGATGATGACGCTAGACATGGTGGTGATGGTGATGAGGATGATGATGGTGATGACATTGATGGTGATGATGGTGGTGGTGATTATGATGATGATGATAGCAGTGATGATGATAGCAGTGATGATGATGGTGATGATTGTGGTGATGGTGATGATGGTGGTGGTGATTATGATTATGATGATGATGATAGCAGTGATGATGATGGTGGTGATGGTGGTGATGATTATGATGATGATGATAACAGTGATGATGATGGTGATGATGGTGATGATGGTGATGGTGATGATGGTGGTGATGGTGATGATGATGGTGATGATTATGATGATGATAGCAGATGATGATGATGCTGATGATGGTGGTGATGGTGATGATTATGATGATGATAGATGATGATGATGGTGATGATTGTGGTGATGGTGATGATGGTGGTGATGATGGTGGTGATGATCGTGATGATGGTGATGATTGTGGTGATGGTGATGATGGTGGTGATGGTGATTATGATGATGATGGTGGTGATTATGATGATGATGATGGTGGTGATGCTTTCGAAGATCCAAGATTTAATGATGGAGCTGTCGGTCTTCACCCCCCCCCCTCCCTCCCCCTCCGCAGGTCCGTGTAGTCCGTTCTGAGATTGTTCGCTACGGAGGGGAATTCTCCGGAATCCGCGCCGGAGTCAAGAAGAGCATCAAGCTTAAGTAGCGGCGGCGGTGGCGCAACCGGACATCCCACCCATCATCGCCACGCTCGCCATTCACCCCCTGCACGCACGCACACACACACACACGTGTGTGTGTGTGTGTGTCTGACACGGCCATCGTGAACCCCCTGAGAGAGAGAGAGACACCCAGACCCAGGGTCTCAGTGTCTCTGACACGGCCATCGTGAACCCCCTGAGAGAGAGAGGGAGACACCCAGACCCAGGCTCTCAGTGTCTCTGACACGGCCATCGTGAACCCCCTGAGAGAGAGAGACATCCAGACCCAGGGTCTCAGTGTCTCTGACACAGCCATTGTGAACCCCCTGAGAGAGAGAGACACCCAGACCCAGGGTCTCAGTGTCTCCGACACGGCCATCGTGAACCCCCTGAGAGAGAGAGAGACACCCAGACCCAGGCTCTCAGTGTCTCCGACACGGCCATCGTGAACCCCCTGAGAGAGAGAGACACCCAGACCCAGGGTCTCAGTGTCTCTGACACGGCCATCGTGAACCCCCTGAGAGAGAGACCCAGACCCAGGGTCTCAGTGTCTCTGACACGGCCATCGTGAACCCCCTGAGAGAGAGACACCCAGACCCAGGGTCTCAGTGTCTCTGACACGGCCATCGTGAACCCCCTGAGAGAGAGACACCCAGACCCAGGGTCTCAGTGTCTCCGACACGGCCATCGTGAACCCCCTGAGAGAGAGAGAGACACCCAGACCCAGGCTCTCAGTGTCTCCGACACGGCCATCGTGAACCCCCTGAGAGAGAGAGACACCCAGACCCAGGGTCTCAGTGTCTCTGACACGGCCATCGTGAACCCCCTGAGAGAGAGAGAGACACCCAGACCCAGGCTCTCAGTGTCTCCGACACGGCCATCGTGAACCCCCTGAGAGAGAGACACCCAAACCCAGGGTCTCAGTGTCTCTGACACGGCCATTGTGAACCCCCTGAGAGAGACACCCAGACCCAGGGTCTCAGTGTCTCTGACACGGCCATCGTGAACCCCCTGAGAGAGAGAGACACCCAGACCCAGGCTGGTGAACTACCCCAGATGTTCATGGGCAACACCACAGGTTTCCACATTCAGTGTCTCATCATCAGCAGCAGCAAAAGCAGAGTCGGGTCCATTCACGATTGGGCTGTACCACAATGGCTGAGGTGTTGGGGGTGGTGGCGTGTTTCGTGGCTTAGATGTCAACAGTTTGGACTGTACCATTGTACAATAATTGTTGGGGTTTTTGTTTTATTAATTCGTGAAGATCAATGGATATGGGAGGGGTTCTCACCTGGATCGTTTAATAAAGGATGTCTCTCTCAAGAGACTGTGAATCTCAATGTTGTGGTCTTGGGTTGATTAAAGGATGCCACTCTCAACAGAGTGAATCTCAATGGTGTGGTCTTTGGTTGAATAAAGGATGAATCTCAATGGTGTGGTATTTGGTTGATGAAAGGATGCCTCTCAACAGAGTGAATCTCAATGGTGTGGTCTTTGGTTAAATAAAGGATGACACTCAACAGAGTGAATCTCAATGGTGTGGTCTTTGGTTGATTAAAGGATGCCGCTCTCGAGAGAGTAAATCTCAATGGTGTGGTCTTGGGTTGATTAAAGGATGCCTCTCTCAACAGAGTGAATCTCAATGGTGTGGTCTTTGGTTGAATAAAGGATGCCACTCAACAGTGAATCTCAATGGTGTGGTCTTGGGTTTAATAAAGGATGCCGCTCTCAACAGAGTGTATCTCAATGGTGTGGTCTTGGGTTTAAAGGATGCCGCTCTCAGAGTGAATCTCAATGGTGTGGTCTAGGGTTGATTAAAGGATGCCACTCTCAACAGAGTGAATCTCAATGGTGTGGTCTTGGGTTTAAAGGATGCCGCTCTCAGAGTGAATCTCAATGGTGTGGTCTAGGGTTGATTAAAGGATGCCACTCTCAACAGAGTGAATCTCAATGGTGTGGTCTTGGGTTTAATAAAGGATGCCTCAACAGAGTGAATCTCAATGGTGTGGTCTTGGGTTGATTAAAGGATGCCTCTCTCAACAGAGTGAATCTCAATGGTGTGGTCTTTGGTTTAATAAAGGATGCACCTCTCAACAGAGTGAATCTCAATGGTGTGGTCTAGGGTTTAATAAAGGATGCATCTCTCAACAGAGTGAATCTCAATGGTGTGGTCTTGGGTTGATTAAAGGATGAATCTCAATGTTGTGGTCTTTGGTTTAATAAAGGATGCCACTCTCAACAGAGTGAATCTCAATGGTGTGGTCTTGGGTTTAATAAAGGATGCCTCTCAACAGAGTGAATCTCAATGGTGTGGTATTTGGTTGATTAAAGGATGGCACTCTCAACAGAGTGAATCTCAATGTTGTGGTCTTGGGTTGATTAAAGGATGCCTCTCTCAACAGAGTGAATCTCAATGGTGTGGTCTTGGATTGATTAAAGGATGAATCTCAATGTTGTGGTCTTTGGTTTAATAAAGGATACCACTCTCAGAGTGAATCTCAATGGTGTGGTCTTGGGTTGATTAAAGGATGAATCTCAATGGGAAAGGGTTCTCACCTTGCGGTTGATTAAAGGCTGTGATCAAACTAATTCAATTAATTATTCATGATTTATATTCTTAGTTTTTTTGTTGTTTCTCTTCAACGTGACTTTACCGAAAAAACTAAGAATATGAATTACTGCAGTCACGAAAGCTTTAAATCAAAATTTATTCATGATTTGTTAATATATTAACAAAAACCACCACAGCCAGTGAGTTTGAAATGTCCGGAAGCTAATTAATATTCATGAGGTAAACGGCCAATTAAATAAAAGGCTTTTCAACATTAACATAATATGTGCGTAATAAAATTATGTTAATAGCGACACACCTCGGCCAATCACAGAGCCTCTCTGCCGCGATTAACATAATTTATTTCATAAATTATGTTTATTTGTCAAGTGAGGTCGGGGCGCTGGGGTTTATTGGGGGCGGGGCGAGTGCAGCAGCACAGCCATTCAGAAAACTGGCGCCAACATGACGTCATCAACGATCGTTAATTATTTAGAAATTTTTTAGCCAATCGGAGGGAGCGTTACATCGGCGGCGTCGGTTCTCCAAAGCTGCGCGCTCATTGGCCCCAGGGACTTTCAACTTTCCCGCCTTTTATCCCTTCCTCGCCGTGCCTGAGGTAAAAAATGTTTTTTTTAACGGCCGCGGTTTTTTCTTTGTTTCTTTTAATTTACTAAATATTTTATTTTAATCGTTAGTAAAGATTCCGTTTAACATCACGGAGAACGTTTTCTCCTTTTTTTAAAAACTCGGTCACTCGTTTAACCTGCTGCGTTCGCATCGGAGGCCTTAACAATAACGAACTGGACTTTTATATATATATTTTTTATAAATGCGGTTTAAGTAAAACAAAAATCTTAACCACGAAGCGAGTGAACTGTGATTTAAATGTACGCTACTTTGTGTGGATACTCGATGTATGTGTTGTTGTACTGTCTGTTAATTCATCCACTGGTGGCGTTTGACCATACTTCACCTCACCGGTCAATGGGAGTTTTACATGGCTGTGGGGGAGCGGTGGTGCAGTGGTTAGCGCACTGTGTGTGTGTGTGGGGAGCGGTGGTGCAGTGGTTAGCGCACTGTGTGTGTCAGTGGGGAGCGGTGGTGCAGTGGTTAGCGCACTGTGTGTGAGTGTGGGGAGCGGTGGTGCAGTGGTTAGCGCACTGTGTGTGAGTGTGTGGGGAGCGGTGGTGCAGTGGTTAGCACACTGTGTGTGTGTGTGGGGAGCGGTGGTGCAGTGGTTAGCGCACTGTGTGAGTGGGGAGCGGTGTTGCAGTGGTTAGCGCACTGTGTGAGTGTGGGGAGCGGTGGTGCAGTGGTTAGCGCACTGTGTGTGTGTGGGGAGCGGTGGTGCAGTGGTTAGCGCACTGTGTGTGTGTGTGGGGAGCGGTGGTGCAGTGGTTAGCGCACTGTGTGAGTGGGGTGCGGTGGTGCAGTGGTTAGCGCACTGTGTGTGTGTGGGGAGCGGTGGTGCAGTGGTTAGCGCACTGTGTGTGGGGGGGAGCGGTGGTGCAGTGGTTAGCGCACTGTGTGAGTGTGGGGAGCGGTGGTGCAGTGGTTAGCGCACTGTGTGTGTGTGGGGAGCGGTGGTGCAGTGGTTAGCGCACTGTGTGAGTGTGGGGAGCGGTGGTGCAGTGGTTAGCGCACTGTGTGTGTGGGGAGCGGTGGTGCAGTGGTTAGCGCACTGTGTGAGTGTGGGGAGCGGTGGTGCAGTGGTTAGCGCACTGTGTGTGTGGGGAGCGATGGTGCAGTGGTTAGCGCACTGTGTGTGGGGGGGAGCGGTGGTGCAGTGGTTAGCGCACTGTGTGTGTCAGTGGGGAGCGGTGGTGCAGTGGTTAGCGCACTGTGTGTGTGTGTGGAGCGGTGGTGCAGTGGTTAGCGCACTGTGTGTGAGTGTGGGGAGCGGTGGTGCAGTGGTTAGCGCACTGTGTGTGTGGGGAGCGGTTGTGCAGTGGTTAGCGCACTGTGTGTGTGGGGGAGCGGTGGTGCAGTGGTTAGCGCACTGTGTGTGGGGGGAGCGGTGGTGCAGTGGTTAGCGCGCTGTGTGTGAGTGTGGGGAGCGGTGGTGCAGTGGTTAGCGCACTGTGTGAGTGTGGGGAGCGGTGTTGCAGTGGTTAGCGCACTGTGTGAGTGTGGGGAGCGGTGGTGCAGTGGTTAGCGCACTGTGTGGGGAGCGGTGGTGCAGTGGTTAGCGGACTGTGTGTGTGAATGGGCAAGCGAGTGGGTAGATGAGTGGATGGGTGAGTGGGTGGGTAGGGTGGATGGGTGAGTAGGTGGATAAACGGGTGAGTGAGTGGACGAGTGGGTGGGTGAGTGAGTGGGTGGATGGGTCAGTGAGTGGGTGGAAAGGTGAGTGGATGGGTGAGTGGGTGGGTAGAGTGGATGAGTGAGTGGGTAGTTGGGTGGATTGGTTATTGAGTGGGTGGATGGGTGAGTGGGTAGTGGATGGGTCAGTGAGTGGGTGGTGGATGGGTCAGTGAGTGGGTGGATGGGTGAGTGAGTGGATGGGCGAGTGAGTGGGTGGATTCATGAGTTTATGGGTGAGTGAGTGGATGGGTGAATGGGTGAGTGAGTGGGTGGATAGGTGAGTGAGTGGATGTATGTGTTGCTGGATAAATGGGTGGATGGGTGAGTGAGTGAGTAGTTGAGTGAGTGAGTGAGTAGTTGAGTGAGTAGATGAGTGAGTGAGTAGGTGAGTGAGTGAGTAGATGAGTGAGTGAGTGGGTAGATGAGTGAGTAGTTGAGTGAGTGAGTGAGTAGATGAGTGAGTGAGTAGATGAGTGAGTAGATGAATGTGTGAGTGAGTAGTTGAGTGAGTGAGTAGATGAGTGAGTGAGTATATGAATGAGTGAGTGAGTAGATGAGTGAGTGAGTGAGTATATGAGTGAGTATATGAGTGAGTGAGTGAGTATATGAATGAGTGAGTGATTAGATGAGTGAGTGAGTGAGTAGTTGAGTGAGTGATTAGATGAGTGAGTGAGTATATGAATGAGTGAGTGAGTGGATGAGTGAGTGAGTAGTTGAGTGAGTGAGTGAGTAGATGAGTGAGTGAGTGAGTAGATGAGTGAGTGAGTAGTTGAGTGAGTGAGTAAGTAGATGAGTGAGTGAGTAGATGAGTGAGTGAGTAGATGAATGAGTGAGTGAGTGATTAGATGAGTGAGTGATTAGATGAGTGAGTGAGTAGATGAGTAAGTGAGTAGTTGAGTGAGTGAGTGAGTAGACGAATAAGTGAGTGAGTAGATGAATGAGTGAGTGAGTGGATGAGTGAGTAGATGAGTGAGTGAGTGAGTATATGAATGAGTGAGTGAGGGGATGAGTGAGTGAGTGAGTGGATGAGTGAGTGAGTGTTTGCCGGCCTCCCTAGGCACCGCTGAACACCGCTTGCCGCTCTCTCCCCACCCCCCACAGCTCTGCGTGGGCTACGCGGGAGGGGACTGTCGCCTCGGTCCCACGGTGGACGTACAGCCGGGAGATGGATTTCGTCGCTCCGCTGGCGCTCGCGGAGTTGAGGAGCAGCCGTGGAGCGGATCAGTACTCTGTGGCGGAGATCGTGGTCCCCAGACAGCTCGCACAGCGCCTACACGGTGACACACACACACACAGTGACACACAGTGACACACAGACACACGCACAGACACACACACAGACACACAGTGACACTCACACAGAGCGGATCAGTACTCTGTGGCGGAGATCGTGGTCCCCAGACAGCTCGCACAGCGCCTACACGGTGACACACACAGTGACACACAGTGACACACACACAGACACACACAGTGACACACAGACACGCAGTGACACTCACACACACACACACAGTGACACTCACACACACACACAGTGACACTCACACACACACAGTGACACTCACACACACAGTGACACTCACACAGAGCGGATCAGTACTCTGTGGCGGAGATCGTGGTCCCCAGACAGCTCGCACAGCGCCTACACGGTGACACACACACACACAGTGACACACGGTGACACACAGACACAGACACACAGACACGCAGTGACACACACACAGTGACACACACACAGACACACACAGTGACACACAGTGACACTCACACACACACACACAGTGACACACACACACAGTGACACTCACACAGACACACAGTGACACTCACACAGAGCGGATCAGTACTCTGTGGCGGAGATCGTGGTCCGCAGACAGCTCGCACAGCGCCTACACGGTGACACACACACAGTGACACTCACACACGCAGTGACACACACACACACACAGTGACACTCACACACACACAGTGATACTCACACAGAGCGGATCAGTACTCTGTGGCGGAGATCGTGGTCCCCAGACAGCTCGCACAGCGCCTACACGGTGACACACGCAGTGACACACACACACGCAGTGACACACACACAGACACACAGTGACACACACACACACAGTGACACTCACACACAGTGACACTCACACACACAGTGACACTCACACACACACACACAGTGACACTCACACACAGTGACACACACAGTGACACACACACACAGACACGCAGTGACACACACACACAGTGACACACAGACAGTGACACACACACACAGTGACACTCACACAGAGCGGATCAGTACTCTGTGGCGGAGATCGTGGTCCCCAGACAGCTCGCACAGCGCCTGCACGGTGACACACGCACAGTGACACTCACACACACAGTGACACTCACACACAGACACACAGTGACACACACACACACAGTGACACTCACACACACAGTGACACACGCAGTGACACACACACACAGTGACACACACACACACAGACACACAGTGACACTCACACACAGTGACACTCACACACACAGTGACACACACACACAGTGACACTCACACAGAGCGGATCAGTACTCCGTGGCGGAGATCGTGGTCCCCAGACAGCTCGCACAGCGCCTGCACGGTGACACACACACAGTCACACACACACGCAGTGACACTCACACACAGTGACACACACACAGACACTCACACACACAGTGACACTCACACAGAGCGGATCAGTACTCTGTGGCGGAGATCGTGGTCCCCAGACAGCTCGCATAGCGCCTGCACGGTGACACACGCACAGTGACACTCACACACACAGTGACACTCACACACAGACACACAGTGACACTCACACACACACACAGTGACACTCACACACACAGTGACACACGCAGTGACACACACACACAGTGACACACACACACACAGACACACAGTGACACTCACACACAGTGACACTCACACACACAGTGACACACACACACAGTGACACTCACACAGAGCGGATCAGTACTCCGTGGCGGAGATCGTGGTCCCCAGACAGCTCGCACAGCGCCTACACGGTGACACACACACAGTGACACACGGTGACACACAGACACACAGACACAGACACACAGACACGCAGTGACACACACACAGACACTCACACACACAGTGACACTCATACACACAGTGACACTCACACACACACACACAGTGACACTCACACACACACAGTGACACTCACACAGAGCGGATCAGTACTCTGTGGCGGAGATCGTGGTCCCCAGACAGCTCGCACAGCGCCTGCACGGTGACACACGCACAGTGACACTCACACACACAGTGACACTCACACACAGACACACAGTGACACACACACACACAGTGACACTCACACACACAGTGACACACGCAGTGACACACACACACAGTGACACACACACACAGACACACAGTGACACTCAAACACAGTGACACTCACACACACAGTGACACACACACACAGTGACACTCACACAGAGCGGATCAGTACTCCGTGGCGGAGATCGTGGTCCCCAGACAGCTCGCACAGCGCCTACACGGTGACACACACACAGTGACACACGGTGACACACAGACACACAGACACAGACACACAGACACGCAGTGACACACACACAGACACTCACACACACAGTGACACTCATACACACAGTGACACTCACACACACACACACAGTGACACTCACACACACACAGTGACACTCACACAGAGCGGATCAGTACTCTGTGGCGGAGATCGTGGTCCCCAGACAGCTCGCACAGCGCCTACACGGTGACACACAGTGACACACAGTGACACACGGTGACACACAGACACAGACACACAGACACGCAGTGACACACACACAGACACTCACACACACATTGACACTCATACACACAGTGACACTCACACACACACACACAGTGACACTCACACACACACAGTGACACTCACACAGAGCGGATCAGTACTCTGTGGCGGAGATCGTGGTCCCCAGACAGCTCGCACAGCGCCTGCACGGTGATACACGCACAGTGACACTCACACACACAGTGACACTCACACACAGACACACAGTGACACACACACACACAGTGACACTCACACACACAGTGACACACGCAGTGACACACACACACAGTGACACACACACACAGACACACAGTGACACTCACACACAGTGACACTCACACACACAGTGACACACACACACAGTGACACTCACACAGAGCGGATCAGTACTCCGTGGCGGAGATCGTGGTCCCCAGACAGCTCGCACAGCGCCTACACGGTGACACACACAGTGACACACACACAGTGACACACACAGTGACACACACACACAGTGACACTCACACACAGACACACAGTGACACACACACACAGTGACACTCACACAGAGCGGATCAGTACTCCGTGGCGGAGATCGTGGTCCCCAGACAGCTCGCACAGCGCCTACACGGTGACACTCACACACACAGTGACACACGGTGACACACAGACACAGACACACCGACACGCAGTGACACACACACAGACACTCACACACACAGTGACACTCATACACACAGTGACACACACACACACAGTGACACTCACACACACACAGTGACACTCACACAGAGCGGATCAGTACTCTGTGGCGGAGATCGTGGTCCCCAGACAGCTCGCACAGCGCCTGCACGGTGACACACACACAGACACACAGTGACACTCACACAGAGCGGATCAGTACTCTGTGGCGGAGATCGTGGTCCCCAGACAGCTCGCACAGCGCCTACACGGTGACACACGCACAGTGACACTCACACACACAGTGACACTCACACACAGACACACAGTGACACACACACACACAGTGACACTCACACACACAGTGACACACGCAGTGACACACACACACAGTGACACACACACACACAGACACACAGTGACACTCACACAGAGCGGATCAGTACTCTGTGGCGGAGATCGTGGTCCCCAGACAGCTCGCACAGCACCTACACGGTGACACACGCACAGTGACACTCACACACACAGTGACACTCACACACAGACACACAGTGACACACACACACACAGTGACACTCACACACACAGTGACACACGCAGTGACACACACACACAGTGACACACACACACACAGACACACAGTGACACTCACACAGAGCGGATCAGTACTCTGTGGCGGAGATCGTGGTCCCCAGACAGCTCGCACAGCGCCTACACGGTGACACACACACAGACACACAGTGACACTCACACAGAGCGGATCAGTACTCTGTGGCGGAGATCGTGGTCCCCAGACAGCTCGCACAGCGCCTACACGGTGACACACACACAGACACACAGTGACACTCACACAGAGCGGATCAGTACTCTGTGGCGGAGATCGTGGTCCCCAGACAGCTCGCACAGCGCCTACACGGTGACACACGCAGTGACACACACACACGCAGTGACACACACACAGACACACAGACACGCAGTGACACAGACAGTGACACTCACACAGACACACACAGTGACACACAGTGACACTCACACACACACACAGTGACACACACACACAGTGACACTCACACAGACACACAGTGACACTCACACAGAGCGGATCAGTACTCTGTGGCGGAGATCGTGGTCCCCAGACAGCTCGCACAGCGCCTGCACGGTGACACACAGTGACACACAGTGACACACGGTGACACACAGTAACACAGACACGCAGTGACACACACACAGTGACACTCACACACACACAGTGACACACAGTGACACTCACACACACACACACAGTGACACTCACACACACACACACAGTGACACTCACACACACACAGTGACACTCACACACACACACAGTGACACTCACACACACACACAGTGACACTCACACACACACACAGTGTCACACACACACACACAGTGACACTCACACACACACAGTGACACTGACACTCACACACACACACACAGTGACACTCACACACACACACAGTGACACTCACACAGAGCGGATCAGTACTCTGTGGCGGAGATCGTGGTCCCCAGACAGCTCGCACAGCGCCTACACGGTGACACACAGTGACACACAGTGACACACAGACACGCAGTGACACACAGACACACACACACGCAGTGACACACACACAGACACACAGACACGCAGTGACACACACACACACAGTGACACTCACACACACACAGTGACACACAGTGACACTCACACACACACACACAGTGACACTCACACACACACACACAGTGACACACACACACACAGTGACACTCACACACACACACAGTGACACTCACACACACACACAGTGACACTCACACACACACACAGTGACACTCACACACACACACAGTGACACTCACACACACACAGTGACACTGACACTCACACACACACAGTGACACTCACACACACAGTGACACTCACACAGAGCGGATCAGTACTCTGTAGCGGAGATCGTGGTCCCCAGACAGCTCGCACAGCGCCTGCACGGTGACACACAGTGACACACAGTGACACACGGTGACACACAGACACAGACACGCAGTGACACACACACAGACACTCACACACACAGTGACACACACACACACAGTGACACTCACACACACACACAGTAACACACACACACACAGTGACACTCTCACACACACACAGTGACACACACACACAGTGACACTCACACACAGTGACACTCACACACACAGTGACACTCACACACACACACAGTGACACTCACACACAGTGACACACACACACAGTGACACTCACACACAGTGACACACACAGTGACACTCACACACACAGTGACACTCACACAGAGCGGATCAGTACTCTGTGGCGGAGATCGTGGTCCCCAGACAGCTCGCACAGCGCCTGCACGGTGACACACACAGTGACACACACACGCAGTGACACACACACACGCAGTGACACACACACACACAGTGACACTCACACACACACACACACAGTGACACTCACACACAGACACACAGTGACACTCACACACACAGTGACACACACTCACACACACAGTGACACTCACACACACAGTGACACTCACACACACACACAGTGACACTCACACACACAGTGACACTCACACACAGTGACACTCACACACAGACACACAGTGACACACAGACACAGACACACAGACACGCAGTGACACACACACAGACACTCACACACACACACACAGTGACACTCACACACACACACACAGTGACACACACACACACAGTGACACTCACACAGAGCGGATCAGTACTCTGTGGCGGAGATCGTGGTCCCCAGACAGCTCGCACAGCGCCTACACGGTGACACACAGTGACACACACACACGCAGTGACACACACACAGACACACAGACACGCAGTGACACAGACAGTGACACTCACACAGACACACAGTGACACTCACACAGAGCGGATCAGTACTCTGTGGCGGAGATCGTGGTCCCCAGACAGCTCGCACAGCGCCTGCACGGTGACACACAGTGACACACACACACGCAGTGACACACACACAGACACACAGACACGCAGTGACACACACACAGTGACACTCACACACACACAGTGACACACAGTGACACTCACACACACACAGTGACACTCACACACACACAGTGACACTCACACACACACAGTGACACTCACACACACACACAGTGACACTCACACACACACAGTGACACTCACACACACACAGTGACACTCACACACACACACAGTGACACTCACACACACACAGTGACACTGACACTCACACACACACACAGTGACACTCACACACACACAGTGACACTCACACAGAGCGGATCAGTACTCTGTGGCGGAGATCGTGGTCCCCAGACAGCTCGCACAGCGCCTGCACGGTGACACACAGTGACACACAGACACGCAGTGACACACACACAGACACACAGACACGCAGTGACACACACACACACAGTGACACTCACACACACACACACAGTGACACACAGTGACACTCACACACACACACAGTGACACTCACACACACACACACAGTGACACTCACACACACAGTGACACTCACGCACACACACACAGTGACACACACACAGTGACACTCACACACAGTGACACACACACACACACAGTGACACTCACTCACACACACAGTAACACACACACACAGTGACACACACAGTGACACTCACACACAGACACACAGTGACACACACACACACAGTGACACTCACACACACACAGTGACACACAGTGACACTCACACACACACACAGTGACACTCACACACACACACAGTGACACACACACACAGACAGTGACACTCACACAGAGCGGATCAGTACTCTGTGGCGGAGATCGTGGTCCCCAGACAGCTCGCACAGCGCCTGCACGGTGACACACGCAGTGACACACAGGATACACACAGACACACAGTGACACACAGTGACACACAGACACACAGTGACACACAGTGACACACAGTGACACACAGACACACAGTGACACACAGACACAGACACGCAGTGACACACACACAGGCACGCAGTGACACACACACAGACACGCAGTGACACTCACACAGACACGCAGTGACACACACACAGACACGCAGTGACACACAGACACAGACACACAGACACACAGACACGCAGTGACACGCAGTGACACACAGTGACACACAGACACACACAGACACACAGTGACACACAGACACAGACACACAGACACGCAGTGACACTCACACAGACACGCAGTGACACTCACACAGACACGCAGTGACACACGCAGTGACACTCACACAGACACGCAGTGACACACACACACACACGCAGTGACACTCACACACACACACAGTGACACTCACACAGAGCGGATCAGTACTCTGTGGCGGAGATCGTGGTCCCCAGACAGCTCGCACAGCGCCTGCACGGTGACACACGCACAGTGACACACAGTGACACACAGACACGCAGTGACACTCACACAGACACGCAGTGACACACACACAGACACACAGACACGCAGTGACACACACACACACAGTGACACTCACACACACACAGTGACACACAGTGACACTCACACACACACAGTGACACTCACACACACACACACAGTGACACACACACAGTGACACTCACACAGACACACACAGTGACACTCACACACACACAGTGACACACACACACACATAGTGACACTCACACAGAGCGGATCAGTACTCAGTGGCGGAGATCGTGGTCCCCAGACAGCTCGCACAGCGCCTGCACGGTGACACACACACAGACACACACAGTGACACACAGACACGCAGTGACACTCACACAGACACGCAGTGACACACACACACACAGTGACACTCACACACACACAGTGACACACAGTGACACTCACACACACACACACAGTGACACTCACACACAGACACACAGTGACACTCACACACAGTGACACTCACACACAGTGACACACACACACACACAGCGACACTCACACACACAGTGACACTCACACACACACACAGTGACACACACACACACACAGTGACACTCTCACACACACACAGTGACACACACACACACAGTGACACTCACACACAGTGACACTCACACACACAGTGACACTCACACACACACACACAGTGACACTCACACACAGTGACACACACAGTGACACACACACACAGACACACAGACACGCAGTGACACACACACACAGTGACACACAGACAGTGACACACACACACAGTGACACTCACACAGAGCGGATCAGTACTCTGTGGCGGAGATCGTGGTCCCCAGACAGCTCGCACAGCGCCTACACGGTGACACACGCAGTGACACACACGCACGCAGTGACACAGTGACACACAGACACAGACACACAGACACGCAGTGACACGCAGTGACACGCAGTGACACACAGTGACACACAGACACACACAGACACACAGTGACACACAGACACAGACACACAGACACGCAGTGACACACACACAGACACAGTGACACTCACACAGACACACAGTGACACTCACACAGACACGCAGTGACACTCACACAGACACGCAGTGACACACGCAGTGACACTCACACAGACACACAGTGACACACACACAGACACACAGTGACATTCACACAGACACGCAGTGACACTCACAGACACGCAGTGACACTCACACACACACACAGTGACACTCACACACACACACACACAGTGACACTCACACACACACACACAGTGACACTCACACACAGACACACAGTGACACTCACACACACACACAGTGACTCTCACACAGACACACAGTGACACTCACACACAGACACACAGTGACACTCACACACACAGTGACACTCACACAGACACGCAGTGACACACAGACACGCAGTGACACACAGACACGCAGTGACACACACACAGACACGCAGTGACACACAGACACACAGTGATACTCACACACACACGCAGTGACACTCACACAGACACGCAGTGACACACAGACACGCAGTGACACACAGACACGCAGTGACACAGGCACGCAGTGGCACAAAGACACACAGTGACACACAGACACACAGTGATATTCACACAGACACGCAGTGACACACACAGTGACACTCGCAGTGACACTCACACAGACATGCACAGTGACACTCACAGTGACACTCAGTGATACACAGTGACACAGTGACACACAGTGACACGCACAGTGACACACAGTGACACTCACACAGACACACAGTGACACTCATAGTGACACGCACAGTGACACAGTGACACACAGTGACACACACAGTGACACTCACAGTGACACGCACAGTGACACTCATAGTGACACGCACAGTGACACAGTGACACACAGTGACACACACAGTGACACTCACAGTGACACGCACAGTGACACTCATAGTGACACGCACAGTGACACAGTGACACAGGGACACACAGTGACACTCACACACACACACAGTGACACTCACACAGAGCGGATCAGTAATCTGTGGCGGAGATCGTGGTCCCCAGACAGCTCGCACAGCGCCTACACGGTGACACACAGTGACACACACACACGCAGTGACACACACACAGACACACAGACACGCAGTGACACAGACAGTGACACTCACACAGACACACAGTGACACTCACACAGAGCGGATCAGTACTCTGTGGCGGAGATCGTGGTCCCCAGACAGCTCGCACAGCGCCTGCACGGTGACACACAGTGACACACACACACGCAGTGACACACACACAGACACAGAGACACGCAGTGACACACACACACACAGTGACACTCACACACACACAGTGACACACAGTGACACTCACACACATACAGTGACACTCACACACAGTGACACTCACACACACACAGTGACACTCACACACACACACAGTGACACTCACACACACACACAGTGACACTCACACACACACAGTGACACTCACACACACACACAGTGACACTCACACACACACAGTGACACTGACACTCACACACACACACACACAGTGACACTCACACACACACAGTGACACTCACACAGAGCGGATCAGTACTCTGTGGCGGAGATCGTGGTCCCCAGACAGCTCGCACAGCGCCTGCACGGTGACACACGCAGTGACACACAGGATACACACAGACACACAGTGACACACAGTGACACACAGTGACACACAGACACACAGTGACACACAGACACAGACACACAGACACGCAGTGACACACACACAGGCACACAGTGACACACACACAGACACGCAGTGACACTCACACAGACACGCAGTGACACACACACAGACACGCAGTGACACAGTGACACACAGACACAGACACACAGACACACAGACACGCAGTGACACGCAGTGACACACAGTGACACACAGTGACACACAGACACACACAGACACGCAGTGACACACGCAGTGACACTCACACAGACACGCAGTGACACACACACACACACGCAGTGACACTCACACACACACACAGTGACACTCACACAGAGCGGATCAGTACTCTGTGGCGGAGATCGTGGTCCCCAGACAGCTCGCACAGCGCCTGCACGGTGACACACGCACAGTGACACACAGTGACACACAGACACGCAGTGACACTCACACAGACACGCAGTGACACACACACAGACACACAGACACGCAGTGACACACACACACAGTGACACTCACACACACACAGTGACACACAGTGACACTCACACACACACACAGTGACACTCACACACACACACACAGTGACACACACACACAGTGACACTCACACAGACACACACAGTGACACTCACACACACACACAGTGACACACACACACACATAGTGACACTCACACAGAGCGGATCAGTACTCAGTGGCGGAGATCGTGGTCCCCAGACAGCTCGCACAGCGCCTGCACGGTGACACACACACAGACACACACAGTGACACACAGACACGCAGTGACACTCACACAGACACGCAGTGACACACACACACACAGTGACACTCACACACACACAGTGACACACAGTGACACTCACACACACACAGTGACACTCACACACAGACACACAGTGACACTCACACACAGTGACACTCACACACAGTGACACACACACACACACAGCGACACTCACACACACAGTGACACTCACACACACACAGTGACACACACACACACAGTGACACTCTCTCACACACACAGTGACACACACACAGTGACACTCACACACAGTGACACACACAGTGACACACACACACAGACACGCAGTGACACACACACACAGTGACACACAGACAGTGACACTCACACACACACAGTGACACTCACACAGAGCGGATCAGTACTCTGTGGCGGAGATCGTGGTCCCCAGACAGCTCGCACAGCGCCTACACGGTGACACACGCAGTGACACACACACACGCAGTGACACACACACAGACACACAGTGACACACACACACACAGTGACACTCACACACAGTGACACTCACACACACAGTGACACTCACACACACACACACAGTGACACTCACACACAGTGACACACACAGTGACACACACACACAGACACGCAGTGACACACACACACAGTGACACACAGACAGTGACACACACACACAGTGACACTCACACAGAGCGGATCAGTACTCTGTGGCGGAGATCGTGGTCCCCAGACAGCTCGCACAGCGCCTACACGGTGACACACGCAGTGACACACACGCACGCAGTGACACAGTGACACACAGACACAGACACACAGACACGCAGTGACACGCAGTGACACACAGTGACACACAGTGACACACAGACACACAGTGACACACAGACACAGACACACAGACACGCAGTGACACACACACAGACACAGTGACACTCACACAGACACACAGTGACACTCACACAGACACGCAGTGACACTCACACAGACACGCAGTGACACACGCAGTGACACTCACACAGACACACAGTGACACACACACAGACACACAGTGACACTCACACAGACACGCAGTGACACTCACAGACACGCAGTGACACTCACACACACACACAGTGACACTCACACACACACAGTGACACTCACACACACACACACAGTGACACTCACACACACACACACAGTGACACTCACACACAGACACACAGTGACACTCACACACACACAGTGACACTCACACAGACACACAGTGACACTCACACACAGACACACAGTGACACTCACACACACAGTGACACTCACACAGACACGCAGTGACACTCACACAGACACGCAGTGACACACGCAGTGACACTCACACAGACACACAGTGACACACACACAGACACGCAGTGACACACACACACACACACAGTGACACTCACACACACACACACAGTGACACTCACACACACACACAGTGACACTCACACACAGACACACAGTGACACTCACACACACACACAGTGACACTCACACAGACACACAGTGACACTCACACACAGACACACAGTGACACTCACACACACAGTGACACTCACACAGACACGCAGTGACACTCACACACACACAGTGACACTCACACACACACACAGTGACACTCACACACAGACACACAGTGACACTCACACACACACACAGTGACACTCACACAGACACACAGTGACACTCACAGACACAGTGACACTCACACAGACACGCAGTGACACACAGACACGCAGTGATACACAGACACAGACACGCATTGACACTCACACAGACACACAGTGACACTCACACAGACACGCAGTGACACACAGACACGCAGTGATACACAGACACACAGTGACACACACACAGACACGCAGTGACACTCACACAGACACGCAGTGACACACAGACACACAGTGACACTCACACACACAGTGACACTCACACACACACACACAGTGACACTCACACACAGTGACACACACAGTGACACACACACACAGACACGCAGTGACACACACACACAGTGACACACAGACAGTGACACACACACACAGTGACACTCACACAGAGCGGATCAGTACTCTGTGGCGGAGATCGTGGTCCCCAGACAGCTCGCACAGCGCCTACACGGTGACACACGCAGTGACACACACGCACGCAGTGACACAGTGACACACAGACACAGACACACAGACACGCAGTGACACGCAGTGACACACAGTGACACACAGTGACACACAGACACACAGTGACACACAGACACAGACACACAGACACGCAGTGACACACACACAGACACAGTGACACTCACACAGACACACAGTGACACTCACACAGACACGCAGTGACACTCACACAGACACGCAGTGACACACGCAGTGACACTCACACAGACACACAGTGACACACACACAGACACACAGTGACACTCACACAGACACGCAGTGACACTCACAGACACGCAGTGACACTCACACACACACACAGTGACACTCACACACACACAGTGACACTCACACACACACACACAGTGACACTCACACACACACACACAGTGACACTCACACACAGACACACAGTGACACTCACACACACACACAGTGACACTCACACAGACACACAGTGACACTCACACACAGACACACAGTGACACTCACACACACAGTGACACTCACACAGACACGCAGTGACACTCACACAGACACGCAGTGACACACGCAGTGACACTCACACAGACACACAGTGACACACACACAGACACGCAGTGACACTCACACACACAGTGAGACTCACACACAGACACACAGTGACACTCACACACACAGTGACACTCACACACACACACAGTGACACTCACACACACACACAGTGACACTCACACACACACACAGTGACACTCACACACAGACACACAGTGACACTCACACACACACACAGTGACACTCACACAGACACACAGTGACACTCACACACAGACACACAGTGACACTCACACACACAGTGACACTCACACAGACACGCAGTGACACTCACACACACACAGTGACACTCACACACACACACAGTGACACTCACACACAGACACACAGTGACACTCACACACACACACAGTGACACTCACACAGACACAAAGTGACACTCACAGACACAGTGACACTCACACAGACACGCAGTGACACACAGACACGCAGTGATACACAGACACAGACACGCATTGACACTCACACAGACACACAGTGACACTCACACAGACACGCAGTGACACACAGACACGCAGTGATACACAGACACACAGTGACACACACACAGACACGCAGTGACACTCACACAGACACGCAGTGACACACAGACACGCAGTGACACACAGACACGCAGTGACACACACACACAGACACGCAGTGACACACAGACACACAGTGATACTCACACACACACGCAGTGACACTCACACAGACACGCAGTGACACACAGACACGCAGTGACACACAGACACGCAGTGACACAGGCACGCAGTGGCACAAAGACACACAGTGACACACAGACACACAGTGATATTCACACAGACACGCAGTGACACACACAGTGACACTCGCAGTGACACTCACACAGACACGCACAGTGACACTCACAGTGACACTCAGTGATACACAGTGACACAGTGACACACAGTGACACGCACAGTGACACACAGTGACACTCACACAGACACACAGTGACACTCATAGTGACACGCACAGTGACACAGTGACACACAGTGACACACACAATGACACTCACAGAGACACGCACAGTGACACTCATAGTGACACGCACAGTGACACAGTGACACACAGTGACACACACAGTGACACTCACAGTGACACGCACAGTGACACTCATAGTGACACGCACAGTGACACAGTGACACAGGGACACACAGTGACACACACAGTGACACACAGTGACACTCACAGTGACACACAGTGACACACAGTGACACTCACACGCACACAGACACACACAGACACACAGTGACACACAGTGACACAGTGACACGCACAGTGACACTCATAGTGACACGCACAGTGACACAGTGACACACACAGTGACACACACAGTGACACTCACACACAGTGACACACACAGTGACACTCACAGTGACACTCACACACACAGTGACACACACAGTGACACGCACAGTGACACAGTGACACACACAGTGACACACACAGTGACACTCACACACACAGTGACACACACAGTGACACTCACAGTGACACACACAGTGACACTCACACACACAGTGACACACACAGTGACACACACAGTGACACTCACACACACAGTGACACACACAGTGACACTCACAGTGACACTCTCCCCCTGTCTCCCTCTCTCCCCCCTCTCTCTCTCTGTCCGCAGCGTTCAAGGCAACGCTGAGGTCGTCTGGAGGCCTGGCCATCTTGGACCACTTTGACGATGTCTACAGCTTTCTGCAGTGAGTCTCCCTAGCACAAACTAAACTACTCAACTATTAAACTATTTTTACTTTACCAGCTAAGGCCCCACCTAGCTACTGTGTGTCTCTTTGTCACAAGCGGGCCTGCCCATCACAAACTAAACTATTAAACTATAAACTATTTTTACTTTACCAGCTGCTGTGTATCTCTTTGTCACAAGCAGCCTGGCCATCACAAACTAAACTATTAAACTATAAACTATTTTTACTTTACCCAGCTACTGTGTGTCTCTTAGTCACAAGCGGGCCTGCCCATCACAAACTAAACTATTAAACTATATTTTTTACTTTACCAGCTAATGCCCCACCTAGCTGCTGTGTATCTCTTTGTCACAAGCGGGCCTGCCCATCACAAACTAAACTATTAAACTATAAACTATTTTTATTACTTTACCCAGCTAATGCCCCACCTTGCTACTGTGTGTCTCTTTGTCACAAGCAGCCTGACCATCACAAACTAAACTATTAAACTATAAACTATTTTTACTTTACCAAGCTAATGCCCCACCTAGCTACTGTGTGTCTCTTTGTCACAAGCAGCCTGCCCATCACAAACTAAACTACTAAACTATAAACTATTTTTATTACTTTACCAGCTAATGCCCCACCTAGCTACTGTGTAACTAAACTTTCCGTAGCGGCTGTGAAGGCCGGCTGTCTGGCACACGCACGCACACTCGCTCGCCCATCTACCCACCCACCTACCCACCCACCCACCCACTCGCTAGGCCTGCCCGCTCCAAAAAGACAAAGATCCCCCGTATAGCCTTAACAGACTGTAGGGGCAAGTGCTGTTAGCGAGCACTCATACACACACATACACACACATACACACACACACTCATACACACATACACACACACACATACACACACATACACACACACAAATACACACATACACACACACAAATACACTCACACACATAAAGATAAGACAAAGATCCCCCGTATAGCCTTAACAGACTGTAGGGGCAAGTGCTGTGAGCAAGCAGCACCCTGTGAAGGCCGGAACGGCTACACGAGGGGGTGGGTGGCCAGCACCACCACGCCCGGCCGCCTTTGTCTCCCCAGTGGCGATGTTCACTGCACACCGCGCCAGGTGCTCATTGGAGGCTGAGTCGACTTAGGGAGAGGCCCGGGACCCGATCAGATAGTCGTCACCGGTGGTGTTGGTGACCTTGAACGGGAATTGAACCCGGGTGGCCGGGTTCGTGGTGCAGCGTAGCGCTAACCGCTGCACCACCGCTCCTCACACGCGCGCACACAGTGCGCTAACCGCTGCACCACCACTCCCCACACACACGCACAGTGCGCTAACCACTGCACCACCGCTCCCCCCACACACACAGTGCGCTAACCACTGCACCACCGCTCCCCACACACACACACAGTGTGCTAACCACTGCACCACCGCTCCCCACACACACACACAGTGTGCTAACCACTGTACCACCACTCCTCACACACACACAGTGTGCTAACCACTGCACCACCGCTCCCCATAATCGCTTGACTTTAATTGGGTGACCTTTTTGTTCCAAGTCACTTCAAGAACGTGGATCAGGATTTGAAGGAGGGATATTACGAGGCAATGCTGAGAGGTGGGTACGGACTCACCCATCCACTCACTCACCCATCCACTCGTCCACCCACTCACTCACCCATCCACTCGTCCACTCACTCACTCACTAGCTCACCCACTCACTCACCCATCCTCTCGTCCACTCACTCACTAGCTCACCCGCTCACTCACCCATGCACTCATCCACTCACTCTCCCATCCGCTCGTCCACTCACTCACCCATCCACTCGTCCACTCACTCACCCATCCACTCGTCCACTCACTCGCTCACCCACTCACCCATCCACTCGTCCACTCACTCACTCACTAGCTCACCCACTCACTCACCCATCCACTCGTCCACTCACTCACTCACTCACCCGCTCGCTCACCCATCCACTCACTCACTCACTCACCCATCCACTCGTCCACTCACTCACTCACTCACCCATCCACTCACTCACTCACCCATCCACTCGTCCACTCACTCACCCGCTCGCTCACCCATCCACTCACTCACTCACCCATCCACTCGTCCACTCACTCACTCACTAGCTCACTAGCTCACCCACTCACTCACCCATCCACTCGTCCACTCACTCACTCACTCACTAGCTCACTCACTCACTTACCCATCCACTCACCCATCCACTCGTCCACCCACTCACTCACTCACTCACTAGCTCACCCGTTCACTCACTCGCCCATCCACCAACTCACCCATCCAGTCACTCACCCACCCACTCACCCACTCACTCACTCACTCACCCACTCACTCACACACTCACCCACTCACCCACCCACCCACTCACTCACCCACTCACCCACTCACTCACCCCCTCACCCACCCACTCACCCACTCACTCACCCACCCCCTCACCCACCCACTCACCCACTCACTCACTCACTCACCCACTCACTCACTCACCCACTCACTCACCCACCCACTCACTCACTCACTCACTCACCCCCTCACTCACCCACTCACTCACCCACCCACTCACCCACTCACTCACCCCCTCACCCACTCACTCACCCACCCCCTCACCCACCCACTCACCCACTCACTCACTCACTCACTCTCTCCCCCTCACCCTCCCCCGACGTCAGCGGTGAGCGTCCACGCCTCTGAGCTCGCCCATCCACCCACTCACCCACCCACTCACTCACCCACCCACCCTCTCACTCACCCACCCACCCACTCACTCACTCACTCACCCACTCACTCACCCACTCTCTCACTCACTCACTCACCCACCCACCCACTCACTCACCCACCCCACCCTCTCACCCACCCACTCACCCACTCACTCACCCACCCACTCACCCACCCACTCACCCACTCACCCACTCACTCACCCACTCACCCACCCACCCACTCACTCACCCACTCACCCACCCACTCACCCACTCACCCACTCACCCACTCACTCACCCACCCACCCACCCACTCACCCACTCACCCACCCACCCACTCACTCACCCACCCACCCACCCACTCTCTCCCCTCTCCCCCTCACCCTCTCCCCCGACGTCAGCGGTGAGCGTCCACGCCTCTGAGCTCGCCCATCCACTCACTCACTCACTCACCCACTCACTCACCCATTCACCCACTCACCCACCCACTCACTCACCCACTCACTCACTCACTCACCCACTCACCCACCCACCCACCCACTCACTCACCCACTCACCCACCCACCCACCCACTCACTCACCCACCCACTCACTCACTCACTCACCCCCTCACCCACCCACCCACTCACTCACCCACCCACTCACCCACCCACCCACTCACCCACCCACTCACTCACCCACCCACCCTCTCACTCACCCACCCACCCACTCACCCACTCACCCACCCACTCACTCACCCACCCACCCTCTCACTCACCCACTCACCCACCCACCCACCCACTCACCCACTCTCTCCCCTCTCCCCTCACCCTCTCCCCGACGTCAGCGGTGAGCGTCCACGCCTCTGAGCTCGCCCATCCACTCACTCACCCACCCACTCACTCACCCACCCACCCTCTCACTCACTCACCCACCCACTCACTCACCCACCCACTCATCCACCCACCCGCCCACCCACTCACCCACCCACCCACTCACCCACCCACCCACTCACCCACTCTCTCCCCTCTCCCCTCACCCTCTCCCCGATGTCAGCGGTGAGCGTCCACGCCTCTGAGCTCGCCCATCCACTCACTCACTCACTCACCCCCTCACCCACTCACCCACTCACCCACCCCCTCACCCACTCACCCACTCACTCACTCACCCACCCACCCACCCACTCACTCACTCACCCACCCACCCACCCACTCACCCACCCACTCACCCACCCACCCACTCACCCACCCACCCACTCACTCACTCACCCACCCACTCACCCACTCACTCACCCACCCACCCACCCACTCACCCACTCACCCACCCACCCACTCACTCACCCACCCACCCACCCACTCTCTCCCCTCTCCCCCTCACCCTCTCCCCCGACGTCAGCGGTGAGCGTCCACGCCTCTGAGCTCGCCCATCCACTCACTCACTCACTCACCCACTCACTCACCCATTCACCCACTCACCCACCCACTCACTCACCCACTCACTCACTCACTCACCCACTCACCCACCCACCCACCCACTCACTCACCCACTCACCCACCCACCCACCCACTCACTCACCCACCCACTCACTCACTCACTCACCCCCTCACCCACCCACCCACTCACTCACCCACCCACTCACCCACCCACCCACTCACCCACCCACTCACTCACCCACCCACCCTCTCACTCACCCACCCACCCACTCACCCACTCACCCACTCACCCACCCACTCACTCACCCACCCACCCTCTCACTCACCCACTCACCCACCCACCCACCCACTCACCCACTCTCTCCCTCTCCCCTCACCCTCTCCCCGACGTCAGCGGTGAGCGTCCACGCCTCTGAGCTCGCCCATCCACTCACTCACCCACCCACTCACTCACCCACCCACCCTCTCACTCACTCACCCACCCACTCACTCACCCACCCACTCATCCACCCACCCGCCCACCCACTCACCCACCCACCCACTCACCCACCCACCCACTCACCCACTCTCTCCCCTCTCCCCTCACCCTCTCCCCGATGTCAGCGGTGAGCGTCCACGCCTCTGAGCTCGCCCATCCACTCACTCACTCACTCACCCCCTCACCCACTCACCCACTCACCCACCCCCTCACCCACTCACCCACTCACTCACTCACCCACCCACCCACCCACTCACTCACTCACCCACCCACCCACCCACTCACCCACCCACTCACCCACCCACCCACTCACCCACCCACCCACTCACTCACTCACCCACCCACTCACCCACTCACTCACCCACTCACCCACCCACCCACCCTCTCACTCACCCACCCACCCACTCACTCACTCACCCACTCACTCACCCACTCTCTCACTCACTCACTCACCCACCCACCCACTCACTCACTCACCCACTCACCCACTCACTCACCCACCCACCCACTCACCCACCCACCCACTCACTCACTCACCCACCCACTCACCCACTCACCCACCCACCCACTCACTCACTCACCCACCCACCCACCCACTCACTCACTCACCCACCCACCCACCCACCCACCCACTCACCCCTCACCCACCCACTCACCCACTCACTCACCCACTCACTCACCCACTCTCTCCCCTCTCCCCCTCACCCTCTCCCCCGACGTCAGCGGTGAGCGTCCACGCCTCTGAGCTCGCCCATCCACTCACTCACTCACTCACCCACTCACTCACCCATTCACCCACTCACCCACCCACTCACTCACCCACTCACTCACTCACCCACCCACTCACCCACCCACCCACCCACCCACCCACTCACCCACTCTCTCCCCTCTCCCCTCTCCCCCTCTCCCCCGACGTCAGCGGTGAGCGTCCACGCCTCTGAGCTCGCCCATCCACTCACTCACTCACTCACCCACTCACTCACCCATTCACCCACTCACGCACCCACTCACCCACCCACCCACTCACCCACCCACCCACTCACCCACTCACCCACCCACTCTCTCCCCTCTCACCCTCTCCCCCGACGTCAGCGGTGAGCGTCCACGCCTCTGAGCTCGCCCCGCTGCTCGAATCTCCCCCCGTGGAGCCGGGCGTCCGCCGGCGGCACCTTCGTGCGCTCAAGATGTCGAGCTACCTCCTGTCGCAGCTGCTCGAGGCGCTGGGGCGCAGCGCGCCGCGGCGGACGTGGCCAGCGCCATCGGCAAGGTGACGGGCGGGGAGGAGGAGGAGGAGGTGGTGGTGGCGGTGGAGGTGGTGGTGAAGGTGGTGGTGGTGGTGGTGGTGGTGATGGTGGTGGTGGTGTTGTTGTTGGTGGTGGTGGTGGTGTTGGTGGTGGTGATGGTGGTGGTGGTGTTGGTGGTGGTGGTGTTGTTGTTGGTGGTGTTGGTGGTGGTGGTGATGGTGGTGGTGGTGTTGTTGTTGGTGGTGGTGGTGGTGATGGTGGTGTTGGTGGTGGTGGTGTTGGTGGTGGTGGTGATGGTGGTGGTGGTGTTGTTGTTGGTGGTGTTGGTGGTGGTGGTGGTGATGGTGGTGGTGGTGTTGGTGGTGGTGGTGTTGTTGTTGGTGGTGGTGGTGTTGGTGGTGGTGGTGATGGTGGCGGTGTTGGTGGTGGCGGTGTTGGTGGTGGTGGTGGTGGTGATGATGGTGGTAGTGTTGTTGTTGATGGTGGTGATGGTGGTGGTGGTGTTGGTGGTGATGGTGTTGTTGTTGTTGTTGTTGGTGGTGGTGGTGGTGTTGGTGTTGGTGGTGGGTGGGAGATGTTAACGCCCTCGCCCCGGTGCGTCCGTGCGCTTGAGCTTAGGCTGGCAAGAAGACTGCGGCTAAGAAAGGCGGCGGTGGTGGTGGTGGTGGTGGTGGTGGCGGTGGTGGCGGTGGTGGCGGTGGTGGCGGTGGTGGTGGCGGCGATGATGCCGGGGAGGATCAGTGGGAGCGTGGGCTGACCGCCATCTCGCGCCTGCTCCAGTTGGAGCTGCGCCACCTGTGGTGTCCGTCAAGCGTCGAAGAGGACTTCACTGGGTAGGTGGGAGGGTGGTTGGGGGGGTGGGGGGGTGGTGGGTGGGTGGGTGGGTGGGTGAGGGGGTGAGTGAGGGGGTGAGTGAGGGGGTGGTGGGTGAGTGAGTAGGTGAGTGGGTGAGTGAGTAGGTGGGTGAGTGAGTGAGTGGGTGAGTGAGGGGGTGAGTGAGTGAGTGGGTGAGTGAGTGAGTGAGTGGGTGAGTGAGGGGGTGAGTGAGTGAGTGGGTGAGTGGGTGAGTGAGGGGGTGAGTGAGTGAGGGGGTGAGTGAGTGAGTGAGTGGGTGAGTGAGTGAGGGGGTGAGGGGGTGAGTGGGTGAGTGAGTGAGTGGGTGAGTGAGAGGGGTGAGTGAGGGGGTGAGTGAGTGAGTAGGTGGGAGAGTGAGTGGGTGAGTGAGTGGGTGAGTGAGTGAGTGGGTGAGTGAGGGGGTGAGTGAGTAGGTGGGTGAGTGAGTGGGTGAGTGAGTGAGTGGGTGGGTGGGTGGGTGAGTGAGTGAGTGGGAGAGGGGGTGAGTGAGGGGGTGAGTGGGCGAGCGGGTGAGTAGGTGAGTGGGTGGGTGAGTGAGGGGGTGAGGGGGTGGGGTGGGGGGGTGAGTGAGTGAGTGAGTGGGTGAGTGAGTGGGTGAGTGGGCGAGTGAGTGAGGGGGTGAGTGAGGGGGTGAGTGAGTGGGCGGGTGAGTGGGTGAGTGAGTGGGTGGGTGAGTGAGTAGGTGAGTGAGTAGGTGGGTGAGTGAGTGAGTGGGTGAGTGAGGGGGTGAGTGAGTAGGTGGGTGAGTGGGTGAGTGAGTGAGTGAGTGGGTGGGTGGGTGGGTGGGTGAGTGAGTGAGTGAGTGGGTGGGTGGGTGAGTGAGTGGGTGAGTGGGCGAGCGGGTGAGTGGGTGAGTGAGTGGGTGAGTGAGTGGGTGAGTGAGTGAGTGGGTTAGTGAGTGGGTGAGTGAGCGGGCCGAGCGAGCGAAGTGAGTGTCCACACATCTCTCTCTCTCTCTCCCGATGCTAGCGCCTTGTCTCGCTGCTGCTACAAGCTGTGAGTGAGTAGTTGAATGAACGATTGGGTGGGTGGGTGAGTGGCCGGGTGGGTGAATGAGTAAGTGAGTGAGTGAGCACGTTGGTGGGTGAGTGACTTGGTGAGTGAGTGGGCCGAGCGAGCGAAGTGAGTGTCCACACATCTCTCTCTCTCCCCGATGCTAGCGGCGTGTCTCGCTGCTGCTACAAGCTGTGAGTGAGCACGTTGGTGGGTGAGTGAGTGGGTGAGTGAGCAACCGAGTGAGCGGATGGGCGGGTGAGTGGCCGGCCGGGTGAACGAGTGAGTGAGTGAGCGCGTTGATGGGTGAGTGATTTGGTGAGTGAGCGCGTTGGTGGGTGAGTGAGTGGGTGAGTGAGCAACCGAGTGAGCGGATGGGCGGGTGAGTGGCCGGCCGGGTGAACGAGTGAGTGAGTGAGTGAGTTGGTGAGTGAGCGCGTTGATGGGTGAGTGAGTTGGTGAGTCAGCAACCGAGTGAGCGGATGGGCGGGTGAGTGGCTGGCCGGGTGAACGAGTGAGTGAGTGAGTGAATGAGTGAGCGCGTTGATGGGTGAGTGAGTTGGTGAGTGAGCGCGTTGATGGGTGAGTGAGTTGGTGAGTGAGCGCGTTGGTGGGTGAGTGAGTTGGTGAGCGAGCGGGCCGAGCGAGCGAGCGAGTGAGTGTCCATCTCTCTCCCCGATGCTAGCGCCGTGTCTCGCTGCTGCTACAAGCTCCTTGAGGACCCTCGGGTGAACCAGGGGAGGCTCAGGCAAGCGAGGGATGTGGCCTTCCACGTCCTGGGGCAGCTGGTGTGGAGATACAACCACTCCTTGGGTGAGCCACCAACTACTCTCACATAAAATTATATATTAAAACAAAAAATCAATCGCGACGTTTCGATCGCAACGCAGGCGATCTTCATCAGGTGTCAAGAACAAATCACAGCAGGTAAATACGACACAAGAAAGATGGAGAGACGAGAATTCAACAAACCTGAAAAAAACGTTACGTGAAGCCACATCCAGTCAGGCCAACGACACGGTTTTTAGACACTTCCTGGCGGACCACGAATTTCAGAGGAGTGTTTAAATTTCGTGTTCAACCTTTGGATTGCGCATACTTTGGCATAGATAGAATTAAAAAATACGAGGTGCACGGTCGGTAACAATACATATACAAGTCCAGCAAGAGGTAAGGAGGGAGGAAAGACGGACAGGGAGGCAGAGAGAGAGAGGGGGCAGCTCAAAAAAGGACCACCTCTTGTACATACAAAACAGCTCAAAAAATGACCACCTCTTGTGAATACAAAAACAACAGCTCACAAAAATGACCACCTCTTGTAAATACAAAACGGCAGTTCAAAAAATGACCACCACCTCTTGTGAATACAAAAACGGAAGCTCAAAAGAGGACCACCTCTTGTGAATACAAAACGGCAGCTCAAATAAGGGGCACATCTTACACATAATTACAACGGTAACTTCCCCGTAGAAGTGTGATAATGAAGTATTAAAGCTTTCGTGACTGCATAAAATTACTCTATGGTTTTTTCGGTAAAGTCACGTACGTAGAGATACAATAAAATTATATTTAAACAAAAAATCAATCGCGACGTTTCGATCGCAACGCAAGCGACCTTCATCGGGTGTCAAGAACAAATCATGGCAGGTAAATACGACACAAGAAGATGGAGAGACGAGAATTCCAACAAACCTGAAAAAACGTTACGTGAAGCCACATCCAGTCAGGCCAACGACACAGTTTTTAGACACTTCCTGGCGGACCGCGAATTTCAGAGGAGTGTTTACATTTCGTGTTCAACCTTTGGATTGCGCATACTTTGGCATAGATAGAATTAAAAAATACGAGGTGCACAGTCGGTAGAAATACATATACAAGTCCAGCAAGAGGTAAGGAGGGAGGAAAGACGGACAGGGAGGCAGAGGGAGAGAGAGGGGGCAGCTCACAAAAATGACCACCTCTCGTAAATACAAAACGGCAGCTCACAAAAATGACCACCTCTTGTGAATACAAAACGGCAGCTCAAACACGCAACATCTTACACATACAAAACGGCAGCTCAAAAAATGACCACCACCTCTTGTGAATACAAAAACGGCAGCTCAAAAAAGGACCACCACCTCTCGTGTATACAAAACAACAGCTCACAAAAATGACCACCTCTTGTGTATACAAAACGGCAGCTCAAAAAATGACCACCACCTCTTGTGAATACAAAAACGGTAGCTCAAAAAAGGACCACCACCTCTCGTGTATACAAAACAACAGCTCACAAAAATGACCACCTCTTGTGAATACAAAAACGGCAGCTCACACACGCAACATCTTACACATACAAAACGGCAGCTCAAAAAATGACCACCACCTCTTGTGAATACAAAACGGCAGCTCGCAAAAATGACCACCACCTCTTGTGAATACAAAACGGCAGCTCAAATAAGGGGCACATCTTACACATAATTACAACGGTAACTTCCCCGTAGAAGTGTGATAATAAAGTATTAAAGCTCTCGTGACTGCATAAAATTACTCTATGGTTTTTTCGGTAAAGTCACGTGCATACAAATACAATAAAATTATATTAAAACAAAAAAGAAATCTCGACGTTTCGATCGCAACGCAGGCGACCTTCATCAGGTGTCAAGAACAAATCACAGCAGGTAAATACGACACAAGAAGATGGAGAGACGAGAATTCAACAAACCTGAAAAAACGTTACGTGAAGCCACATCCAGTCAGGCCAACGACACAGTTTTTAGACACTTCCTGGCGGACCGCGAATTTCAGAGGAGTGTTTAAATTTCGTGTTCAACCTTTGGATTGCGCATACTTTGGCATAGATAGAATAAAAAAATACGAGGTACACGGTCGGTAGAAATACATATACAAGTCCAGCAAGAGGTAAGGAGGGAGGAAAGACGGACAGGGAGGCAGAGAGAGAGAGAGAGGGGGCAGCTCACAAAAATGACCACCTCTTGTGAATACAAAACGATAGCTCACAAAAAGGACCACCTCTTGTGAATACAAAACGGTAGCTCAAAAAAGGACCACCTCTTGTACATACAAAACAACTCAAAAAAGGACCACCACCTCTTGTGAATACAAAACGGTAGCTCAAAAAAGGACCACCACCTCTTGTGAATACAAAACGGTAGCTCAAAAAAGGACCACCACCTCTTGTGAATACAAAACGGTAGCTCAAAAAAGGACCACCACCTCTTGTGAATACAAAACGGTAGCTCAAAAAAGGACCACCACCTCTTGTGAATACAAAACGGTAGCTCAAAAAAGGACCACCACCTCTTGTGAATACAAAACGGTAGCTCAAAAAAGGACCACCACCTCTTGTGAATACAAAATGGCAGCTCACAAAAATGACCACCTCTTGTAAATACAAAAACGTCAGCTCACAAAAGTGACCACCTCTTGTAAATACAAAACAACTCAAAAATGAACACCACCTCTTGTAAATACAAAACGTCAGCTCAAACAAGGGGCACACCTTGCACGTAATCACAACGGTGACGTCCCCGTGGAAGTGTGATAATAAAGTATTAACGCTCTCGTGAATGGAGTCACGGAAGCTTGAATACTTTATGAGCCCACCAACTCTCCGTTCTCTCTCTGTGCTCTCTGTGCTCTCTGTGCTGGTGCTGGGCGCCCAGCCACCTCGTGTGCCACAGTGCCACACCTCAGAGGAGCTCACCAACAGCGAGGTCTCTCGAAAGGCCCACACGGTGGATCTTTGTCTCTTGTGTGCGCTAGGCGCGAGCTTCATGGTGGTGCAGCTGCTGCAGCACGCGGAGCATCTGGCCAGCCCCATGGCACAGGCCGTGGCGCTGTGGGCCAGCGAGTACAACGCTCGCTCCCTCGTGGGCGAGGTGATCAGGTCGTTCGCTCACTCACTCAGTCACTCACTCAGTCGCTCGTTCGTTCAGTCAGTCGCTCACTCACTCAGTCACTCACTCAGTCGTTCGTTCGTTCAGTCACTCAGTCGCTCGTTCGCTCACTCAGTCACTCAGTCACTCACTCAATCACTCACTCAGTCGCTCACTCAGTCACTCGCTCAGTCACTCACTCAGTCACTCGCTCAGTCACTCAGTCGCTCGCTCAGTAGCTCAGTCACTCAGTCACTCGGTTGCTCACCCATGGTGCAGGCCGTGGCGCTGTGGGCCAGCGAGTACAACGCTCGCTCCCTCGTGAGCGAGGTGATCAGGTCGCTCGCCCAGTCACTCAGTCACTCAATCGCTCGCTCAGTCGCTCGTTCGTTCAGTCAGTCAGTCGCTCGTTCGCTCGCTCAGTCACTCACTCAGTCACTCACTCAGTCGCTCGTTCGCTCACTCAGTCACTCAGTCGCTCGTTCGCTCACTCAGTCACTCACTCAGTCACTCACTCAGTCGCTCGTTCGTTCAGTCGCTCAGTCACTCGCTCAGTCGCTCGCTCGCCCAGTCACTCGGTCGCTCACTCGGTCACTCGCTCAGTCACTCAATCGCTCACTCAATCACTCGCTCAGTCACTCGCTCAGTCGCTCGCTCAGTCGCTCGCTCAGTCACTCGCTCGCTCAGTCACTCACTCAGTCGCTCGCTCAGTAGCTCAGTCACTCAGTCACTCGGTTGCTCACCCATGGTGCAGGCCGTGGTGCTGTGGGCCAGCGAGTACAACGCCCGCTCCCTCGTGGGCGAGGTGATCAGGTCGCTCGCTCAGTCGCTCAGTCACTCAGTCACTCGGTTGCTCACTCAGTCCCTCGCTCAGTCGCTCAATCGCTCGCTCAGTCACTCAGTTACTCAGTCACTCACTCAGTCACTCAGTCGCTCGCTCAGTCACTCGCTCAGTCGCTCGCTCGCTCACTCAATCACTCGCTCAGTCGCTCGCTCGCTCGCTCAGTCACTCAGTCACTCGGTCGCTCAGTCGCTCGCTCGGTCACTCACTCAGTCGCTCGCTCGCTCAGTCATTCAGTCACTCGCTCAGTCGCTCGCTCAGTCACTCAGTTACTCGGTAGCTCACTCAGTCGCTCAGTCGCTCACCCACTTGGTCGCTCGCTCACTCAATCACTCGGTCGCTCACTCAGTCACTCAGTCGCCCGGTCGCTCACTCAGTTACTCGGTAGCTCACTCAGTCACTCACTCAGTCAGTCACTCACTCAGCCACTCACTCGCTCACTCAGTCACTCAGTCGCTCACTCAGTCACTCACTCAGCCACTCACTCGCTCACTCAGTCGCTCACTCAGTCACTCACTCGCTCACCCATGGCGCAGGCCGTGTAGCTGTGGTCCACCGAGTACAACGCTCAGCTCGCTCGCTCGCTCACTCGCTCTGTCGCTCGCTCGGTCGGTCACCCGCTCGCCGGCTCACCCACCCACTCGCCCGCTCATTCACTCACCCAACCACTTATCCTCTCATCCACTCATTCAGTCACCCACTCCACCCACTCACTCGCCCCACGCACTCACCCACCTACCCACCCACACAGTCGTTCAAAGTCACACCCACCCACTCGCCCACTTATCCTCTCATCCACTCTATTCACTCAACCACTCGCCCACTCACCCTCCCACTCCACCCCACTCACCCTCCCACTCCACCCACTCACCCTCCCACTCCACCCACTCACCCTCCCACTCCACCCACTCACCCTCCCACTCCACCCACTCACTCGCCCCACTCACTCGCCCACCTACCCACCCACACAGTCGTTCAACGTCACACCCACCCACCCACTCCACCCACCCACCCACCCACCCACTCACTCGCCCCACTCACTCGCCCACCTACCCACCCACCCTCCCACTCCACCCACTCACTCGCCCACCCTCCCACTCCACCCACTCCACCCACCCACTCGCCCACCCACCCACCCACCCACTCACCCTCCCACTCCACCCACTCACCCTCCCACTCCACCCACTCGCCCACTCCACCCACTCACCCTCCCACTCCACCGACTCACTCGCCCTACTCACTCGCCCACCTACCCACCCACCCACTCACCCTCCCACCCCACCGACTCACTCGCCCACCTACCCCCCTGCCTCCCACTCCACCCACTCACCCTGCCACTCCACCCACTCACCCTCCCACTCCACCCACTCACCCTCCCACTCTACCCACTCACTCGCCCCACTCACTCGCCCACCTACCCACCCACACAGTCGTTCAACGTCACACCCACCCACCCACTCCACCCACCCACCCACCCACTCACTCGCCCCACTCACTCGCCCACCTACCCACCCTCCCACTCCACCCACTCACTCGCCCACCCTCCCACTCCACCCACTCGCCCACCCACCCACCCACCCACTCACCCTCCCACTCCACCCACTCACCCTCCCACTCCACCCACTTGCCCACTCCACCCACTCACCCTCCCACTCCACCGACTCACTCGCCCTACTCACTCGCCCACCTACCCACCCACCCACTCACCCTCCCACCCCACCGACTCACTCGCCCACCTACCCCCCTGCCTCCCACTCCACCCACTCACCCTGCCACTCCACCCACTCACCCTCCCACTCCACCCACTCACCCTCCCACTCTACCCACTCACTCGCCCCACTCACTCGCCCACCTACCCACCCACACAGTCGTTCAACGTCACACCCACCCACCCACTCCACCCACCCACCCACCCACTCACTCGCCCCACTCACTCGCCCACCTACCCACCCACCCTCCCACTCCACCCACTCACTCGCCCACCCTCCCACTCCACCCACTCCACCCACCCACTCCACCCACCCACCCTCCCACTCCACCCTCACAGTCCACCCTTCCCACCCCACCGACTCACTCGCCCACCTACCCCCCTGCCTCCCACTCCACCCCCACTCCACCCACTCACCCTCCCACTCCACCCACTCCACCGACTCACTCGCCCACCTACCCCCCTGCCTCCCACTCCACCCACACTCGCAGGGGGATAACGCAGCGGCCCGGCAGCGACTTTGCCGCTGCCGGTGGAGCGGCGAGGGACACGGTGGCGGCACGCTCCACCGCGGCCTTCCTGGTGGAGCTGGCGGAGCGGCTCCCACCGCACGTCCTCCTGCCACACATCAGCGTGCTGCTCACCCTGCTGGACGGGGAGGTGGGTGGGCCGGTGGGTGGGTGGGCCGGTGGGTGGGTGGGTGGGTGAGTGAGTGACCGAGCGAGCGTGTGAGTTGATGGGTGAGTGAGTGAGTGAGTGGGCCGGTGGGTGGGTGGGTGGGTGGGCGAGTGAGAGAGAGAGAGAGAGCGAGCGAGTTGATGGGTGAGTGAGTGAGCGAGTGAGTGAGCGAGTGAGTGAGTGAGTGAGTGAGTGAGTGAGCGAGCGAGCGTGTGGATGGGTGAGTGAGTGAGTGAGCGAGCGAGCGAGTGAGTGAGTGAGTGAGTGAGTGAGTGAGCGAGCGTGTAGATTGGTGAGTGAGCGAGCGTGTGGATTGGTGAGTGAGCGAGCGTGTGGATTGGTGAGAGAGCGAGCGTGTGGATGGGTGAGTGAGTGAGTGAGCGAGTGAGTGAGTGAGTGAGTGAGCGAGCGTGTAGATTGGTGAGAGAGCGAGCGTGTGGATGGGTGAGTGAGTGAGTGAGTGAGCGAGCGTGTAGATTGGTGAGAAAGCGAGCGTGTGAGTTGATGGGTGAGTGAGTTGATGGGTGAGTGAGTGAGTGAGCGAGCTTGTAGATGGGTGAGAGAGCGAGCGTGTGGATGGGTGAGTGAGTGAGTGAGTGACCGAGCGAGCGTGTGAGTTGATGGGTGAGTGAGTGAGTGAGTGGGCCGGTGGGTTGGTGGGTGGGCGAGCGAGTGAGCGAGCGAGTGAGTGGATGGGTGAGTGAGTGAGTGAGTGGGTGAGTGAGTGGGTGAGTGAGTGAGTGGGGTGAGTGAGTGAGTACCGAGCGAGCGTGTGAGTTGATGGGTGAGTGAGTGAGTGAGCGAGCGTGTAGATGGGTGAGAGAGCGAGCGTGTGGATGGGTGAGTGAGTGAGTGAGCGAGCGTGTAGATGGGTGAGTGAGTGAGTACCGAGCGAGCGTGTGAGTTGATGGGTGAGTGAGTTGATGGGTGAGTGAGTTGATGGGTGAGTGAGTTGATGGGTGAGTGAGTGAGTGAGCGAGCGTGTAGATGGGTGAGAGAGCGAGCGTGTGGATGGGTGAGTGAGTGAGTGAGTGACCGAGCGAGCGTGTGAGTTGATGGGTGAGTGAGTGAGTGAGTGGGCCGGTGGGTTGGTGGGTGGGCGAGCGAGTGAGCGAGCGAGTGAGTGGATGGGTGAGTGAGTGAGTGAGTGGGTGAGTGAGTGAGTGGGTGAGTGAGTGAGTGGGTGAGTGAGTGAGTGAGCGAGTGGATGGGTGGGTGAGTGAGAGAGAGAGTGAGTGGGCCGGTGGGTTGGTGGGTGGGCGAGCGAGTGGATGGGTGAGCGAGCGAGCGGATGGGTGGATGGGTGAGCGAGTGGAAGGATGGGCGGGCGAGTGGATGGGCGGGCGAGCGAGCGACCTGACGCTGGTGGCTGTTGTCGTCCCGCTCGCCTCCGGCCTCAGTGCCATCCCCTGCGCAGCTCCGTGCTGTCCGTCCTCGGGGAGCTGGTGGCCCGCGGGAAGGACGAGGGCAGGCAGACACCGTTAGGCGAAGAGGTGGCGGGCAAGGCGGAGGACGAGGAGGAGGACGAGGAGGAGGGTGATGAGGCGCAGGAGAGGAAACGCTCTCGGGAGAGGAGGGAGCAGTTCCTGGACCTGCTGAGCGCCCACGTGCACGACACCAACTCGTTTGTCAGGAGCCGTGCGCTGCAGGTTTGGGCAAGGCTGGCTCGGGATAAGGTGAGCGGGGAGTGGCGGGGAGGGAGGGAGGGTGAAGGGGTGGGATGAGAGGTGGTAGGGAGAGAGATGGGAGGGAGAGAGATGGGAGGGAGAGAGATGGGAGGAGAGAGATGGAGGAGAGAGATGGAGGGAGAGAGATGGAGTCGAGGGAGAGAGATGGAGGAGAGATGGAGGAGAGAGATGGAGGAGAGAGATGAGAGGGAGAGAGATGGAGGAGAGAGATGGAGGAGAGAGATGGAGGAGAGAGATGGAGGAGAGAAATGGGAGGGAGAGATATGGAGGGAGAGAGATGGAGGGAGAGAGATGGAGGAGAGAGATGGAGGAGAGAGATGGAGGAGAGAGATGGAGGAGAGAAATGGAGGAGAGAGATGGGAGGGAGAGAGATGGAGGAGAGAGATGGAGGAGAGAGATGGAGGGAGAGAGATGGAGGGAGAGAGATGGAGGAGAGAGATGGGAGGGAGAGAGATGGAGGGAGAGAGATGGAGGAGAGAGATGGAGGGAGAGAGATGGAGGAGAGAGATGGGAGGGAGAGAGATGGAGGAGAGAGATGGAGGAGAGAGATGGAGGAGAGAGATGGAGGAGAGAGATGGAGGAGAGAGATGGAGGGAGAGAGATGGGAGGGAGAGAGATGGAGGGAGAGAGATGGAGGGAGAGAGATGGAGGGAGAGAGATGGAGGGAGAGAGATGGAGGGAGAGAGATGGAGGGAGAGAGATGGAGGGAGAGAGATGGAGGGAGAGAGATGGAGGAGAGAGATGGAGGAGAGAGATGGAGGAGAGAGATGGAGGAGAGAGATGGAGTCGAGGGGGAGGAGAGAGATGGAGGAGAGAGATGGAGGAGAGAGATGGAGGAGAGAGATGGAGGAGAGAGATGGAGGAGAGAGATGGAGGAGAGAGATGGAGGAGAGAGATGGAGGAGAGAGATGGAGGAGAGAGATGGAGGAGAGAGATGGAGTCGAGGGGGAGGGGAGGGATGGGGGTAGAAGGGGGAGGTAGGTAGATGTTGTCAAGGTTCCAGGTGCTGCTGTGATGATGATGTTGTTGTTGTTGACGCGTGTGGTGGTGGTTGTTGTTGTGGTGGTGGTTGTTGTTGTGGTGGTGGTGGTGGTGGTTGTTGTTGTGGTGGTGGTTGTTGTTGTTGTGGTGGTGGTGGTGGTTGTTGTTGTTGTTGTGGTGGTGGTGGTTGTTGTTGTGGTGGTGGTTGTTGTTGTGGTGGTGGTTGTTGTTGTGGTGGTGGTTGTTGTTGTGGTGGTGGTGGTGGTTGTTGTTGTGGTGGTGGTTGTTGTTGTGGTGGTGGTTGTTGTTGTGGTGGTGGTGGTGGTTGTTGTTGTGGTGGTGGTTGTTGTTGTGGTGGTTGTTGTTGTGGTGGTGGTTGTTGTTGTTGTTGTTGACGCGTGGTGGTTGTTGTTGTGGTGGTTGTTGTTGTTGATGCGTGTGGTGGTGGTGGTTGTTGTGGTGGTGGTTGTTGGTGTTGTTGTTTTGGTGGTGGTGGTTGTTGTTGTTGTGGTGGTGATGGTTGTTGTTGTGGTGGTGGTTGTTGTTGTTGTTGTTGACGCGTGTGGTGGTGGTGGTGGTTGTTGTTGTGGTGGTGGTGGTTGTTGTTGTTGTGGTGGTGGTTGTTGTTGTTGACGCGTGTGGTGGTGATGGTTGTTGTTGTTGTTGTTGTGGTGGTGGTTGTTGTTGTTGACGCGTGTGGTGGTGGTGGTGGTTGTTGTTGTGGTGGTGGTTGTTGTTGTTGTGGTGGTGATGGTTGTTGTTGTTGTTGTGGTGGTGGTTGTTGTTGACGCGTGTGGTGGTGGTTGTTGTGGTGGTTGTTGTGGTGGTGGTTGTTGTTGTTGTTGTTGTGGTGATGGTGGTGGTTGTTGTTGTTGTGGTGGTGGTTGTTGTTGTTGTGGTGGTGATGGTTGTTGTTGTTGTTGTGGTGGTGGTTGTTGTTGTTGACGCGTGGTGGTGGTTGTTGTTGTGGTGGTTGTTGTTGTTGTTGTGGTGGTGGTGGTCGCCAGGCGATGCCGCTTTCGCGTTTCCGCGAAGTTGTGCCCCTGGCTGTCGGGCGCCTCCACGATCGCTCGGTGGTGGTGACGCGGCACGCCGCTCAGCTCCTGTCGGCCGTGCTGGCCAACAACCCCTTCTCGGCCACGGTGAGCGGCCACTGCAACCGCAAGCACTGCCGCACCCACCATCACCTACGTCCTAATGCCGCGGCAACCATAGCCACCATCGTCACCCTATTGCTGACCCCCGCGACCCCCGTGAACCCCCTCAGCTCTCCCAAGAGGAGCTGCGGGCGGCGCTGCTCAAGGAGAGGAAGAAGCTGGCGGAGATGGAGCCGGCAGAAGCCGCCGGTAACCGCGGCAACGACGCTGAGACGCACGCACGCGCACGCACACGCGGGCGTCCGTCGTGAACCACACACACACAGTTATAGTGAACCACACACACACACGGTTATAGTGAACCACACACAGCCATAGTGAACCACACACACACACGGTTATAGTGAACCACACACACACACACACGGTCATAGTGAACCACACACACACACACACACGGTCATAGTGAACCACACACACACACACAGTCATAGTGAACCACACACACACACGGCCATAGTGAACCACACACACACACAGTTATAGTGAACCACACACACACACGGTCATAGTGAACCACACACACACACACAGTCATAGTGAACCACACACACACACACAGTCATAGTGAACCACACACACACACGGTCATAGTGAACCACACACACACACGGTCATCGTGAACCACACACACACACACAGTCATAGTGAACCACACACACACACACACGGTTATAGTGAACCACACACACACACACACGGTTATAGTGAACCACACACACACACGGTCATAGTGAACCACACACACCCACGGTCATAGTGAACCACACACACACACACACAGTTATAGTGAACCACACACACATACACACGGTCATAGTGAACCACACACACACACGGTTATAGTGAACCACACACACACACAAGGTTATAGTGAACCACGCTCACACACACACGGTTACAGTGAACCACACACACACACGGTTATAGTGAACCACACACACACACAGCCATCGTGAACCACACACACACACGGCCATAGTGAACCACTTACACGGCTATTGTGAACCACACACACACACACACGGTCATAGTGAACCACACACACACACGGTTATAGTGAACCACACACACACACGGTTATAGTGAACCACACACACACACACGGTCATAGTGAACCACACACACACACACGGTCATAGTGAACCACACACACACACACACGGTCATAGTGAACCACACACACACATGGTCATAGTGAACACCACACACACACACACAGTTATAGTGAACCACACACACACACACAGTTATAGTGAACCACACACACACACACACGGTTATAGTGAACCACACACACACACGGTTATAGTGAACCACACACACACACGGTTATAGTGAACCACACACACACACGGTTATAGTGAACCCCACACACACACACAGTCATAGTGAACCACACACACACAGTCATAGTGAACCACACACACACGGTCATAGTGAACCACACACACACACACACAGTTATAGTGAACCACACACACACACAGTCATAGTGAACCACACACACACACGGCCATAGTGAACCACACACACACACGGTCATAGTGAACCACACACACACACACGGTTATAGTGAACCACACACACACATGGTCATAGTGAACCACACACACACACAGTCATCGTGAACCACACACACACACGGTTATAGTGAACCACACACACACACACACAGTCATAGTGAACCACACACACACACACGGTCATAGTGAACCACACACACACACAGTCATAGTGAACCACACACACACACAGTCATAGTGAACCACACACACACACAGTCATAGTGAACCACACACACACACGGTTATAGTGAACCACACACACACACACACGGTTATAGTGAACCACACACACACACACACGGTTATAGTGAACCACACACACACACGGTTATAGTGAACCACACACACACACACGGTCATAGTGAACCACACACACACACACACAGTCATAGTGAACCACACACACACACACACAGTCATAGTGAACCACACACACACACACGGCCATAGTGAACCACACACACACACGGTCATAGTGAACCACACACACACACACAGTCATAGTGAACCACACACACACACGGCCATAGTGAACCACACACACACACACGGCCATAGTGAACCACACACACACACAGTCATCGTGAACCACACACACACACACACAGTTATAGTGAACCACACACACACACACAGTCATAGTGAACCACACACACACACAGTCATAGTGAACCACACACACACACACACGGTCATAGTGAACCACACACACACACGGTCATAGTGAACCACACACACACACAAGGTTATAGTGAACCACACACACACACAAGGTTATAGTGAACCACACACACACGGTTATAGTGAACCACACACACACACGGTCATAGTGAACCACACACACACGGTCATAGTGAACCACACACACACACACACGGTTATAGTGAACCCCACACACACACACACGGTCATAGTGAACCACACACACACACACACGGTCATAGTGAACCACACACACACACGGTCATAGTGAACTACACACACACACGGTTATAGTGAACCACACACACACACACGGTCATAGTGAACCCCACACACACACACATCCATCGTGAACCACACACACACGGTCATAGTGAACCACACACACGGTCATAGTGAACCACACACACACACGGTCATCGTGAACCACACACACACACACATCCATCGTGAACCACACACACACGGTCATCGTGAACCACACACACACACACGGTCATAGTGAACCACACACACACACGGCCATAGTGAACCACACACACACACACGGTCATAGTGAACCACACACACACACACGGTTATAGTGAACCACACACACACACGGTCATCGAGAACCACACACACACACACACAGTTATAGTGAACCACACACACACACACGGTCATAGTGAACCACACACACACACACAGTCATAGTGAACCACACACACACACACACACGGTCATAGTGAACCACACACACACACAGTCATAGTGAACCACACACACACACAGTCATAGTGAACCACACACACACACGGTTATAGTGAACCACACACACACACGGTTATAGTGAACCACACACACACACACGGTCATAGTGAACCACACACACACACACACGGTCATAGTGAACCACACACACACACACACAGTCATAGTGAACCACACACACACACACGGCCATAGTGAACCACACACACACACGGTTATAGTGAACCACACACACACACGGCTATAGTGAACTACACTCACACACACGGTCATAGTGAACCACACACACATACACGGTTATAGTGAACCACACACACACAGCCTATCGTGAACCACACACACACACACACACGGTCATAGTGAACCACACACACACACAGTCATCGTGAACCACACACACACACACAGTTATAGTGAACCACACACACACACACGGTCATAGTGAACCACACACACACACAGTCATAGTGAACCACACACACACACAGTCATAGTGAACCACACACACACACACACGGTCATAGTGAACCACACACACACACAAGGTTATAGTGAACCACACACACACGGTTATAGTGAACCACACACACACACACACGGTCATAGTGAACCACACACACACACACACGGTCATAGTGAACCACACACACACACACACGGTTATAGTGAACCCCACACACACACACACGGTCATAGTGAACCACACACACACACACACGGTCATAGTGAACCACACACACACACGGTCATAGTGAACTACACACACACACGGTTATAGTGAACCACACACACACACACGGTCATAGTGAACCCCACACACACACACATCCATCGTGAACCACACACACACGGTCATAGTGAACCACACACACGGTCATAGTGAACCACACACACACACGGTCATCGTGAACCACACACACACACACATCCATCGTGAACCACACACACACGGTCATCGTGAACCACACACACACACACGGTCATAGTGAACCACACACACACACGGCCATAGTGAACCACACACACACACACACGGCCATAGTGAACTACACTCACACACACGGTCATAGTGAACCACACACACACACACGGTCATCGAGAACCACACACACACACAGTTATAGTGAACCACACACACACACACACGGTCATAGTGAACTACACTCACACACGGCCATAGTGAACCACACACACACACACACGGTCATAGTGAACCACACACACACACACGGTCATCGTGAACCACACACACACGGTCATAGTGAACCACACACACACACACACGGTCATAGTGAACCACACACACACACACACAGTCATCGTGAACCACACACACACACACAGTCATCGTGAACCACACACACACACACGGTCATCGTGAACCACACACACACACACCCATCGTGAACCACACACACACACACCCACGGTCATCGTGAACCACACACACACACAGCCATCGTGAACCACACACACACACGGTCATAGTGAACCACACACACACACACACGGTCATAGTGAACCACACACACACACGGTCATAGTGAACCACACACACACACACAGCCATCGTGAACCACACACACACACGGTCATAGTGAACCACACACACACACACACGGTCATAGTGAACCACACACACACACACAGCCATCGTGAACCACACACACACACACGGTCATAGTGAACCACACACACACACACACGGTCATAGTGAACCACACACACACACACGGTTATAGTGAACCACACACACACACACGGCTATAGTGAACCACACACACACACGGTCATATTGAACTACACTCACACACACGGTCATAGTGAACCACACACACACACGGTTATAGTGAACCACACACACACACACTGTCATAGTGAACCACACACACACACACACACGGTCATAGTGAACCACACACACACACACGGTTATAGTGAACCACACACACACACGGCTATAGTGAACCACACACACACACGGTCATAGTGAACTACACTCACACACACGGTCATAGTGAACCACACACACATACACGGTTATAGTGAACCACACACACACAGCCTATCGTGAACCACACACACACACACACACGGTCATAGTGAACCACACACACACACACAGCTATCGTGAACCACACACACACACACACGGCCATAGTGAACCCCACACACACACACGGTCATAGTGAACCACGCTCACACACACGGCTATCGTGAACCACACACACACACACACGGTCATAGTGAACCACGCTCACACACATGGCCATAGTTAACCACACACACACACACGGTCATAGTGAACCACGCTCACACACACACGGCTATCGTGAACCACACACACACACGGTTATAGTGAACCACACACACACACACGGTCATCGTGAACCACACACACACACACACGGTCATAGTGAACCACGCTCACACACACACGGCTATCGTGAACCACACACACACACAGCCATCGTGAACCACACACACACACACACGGCCATAGTGAACCACACACACACACACACGGTCATAGTGAACCTCACACACACACGGTCATAGTGAACCACACACACACACACGGCCATCGTGAACCCCACACTGCTGTACCAGGCTAGGTGCAGGAGGCAGGTCATGGGGCAGACCTCCCATGTACCCCACACAGACTGCTGTGGCAAGCACTGTTAGCGAGTAGCAGCAGCAGCGGCAGCGCCTATGAATGCTCCCGGCACTGTGGCACTCACAGAGCGCCGGGGTGGGTGGCCAGCAGCTGCACATCGCACCACCAAGTGATATTCCTTTGAGGCTGAGTCGACCTAGGGCAGGCACCAGGACCGGTTCAGATGATCGTCACCGGCGGCGTTGGTGGTGGCGAACTCGGTTCTCTGCCCGTCTGTCTGCCTGTCGCTTTTCTCCGCAGACGGCAACAAAGCAGAAGCCGCTGACGACGACCACGACGATGATGATGATGATGAAGATGAAGAAGATGAAGATTCTGCTGATGATGACGGTGGTGGTACGGCTGCCGATGGTACAGCTCCGGCAGGATCGGCTCCGACGTTGGTAGCGGCGGTAGCGGCGGACAAATTGGAACTGGCCAAGCAACGCGTGTTGGTGCAGTATCTGTCGGACGCCCAGGCCTTCGCTGAGCAGATGGAGTTGGCGGTGCCTCTTGTTACTCAGCTGCTCTTCTCCAAGACTCTCACCGGTGAGGTGGGAGGGTGGGTGGGAGGGTGAGTGGGTGGGTGGGTGGGAGGGAGGGAGGGTGGGTGGGTGGGAGGGGGGGTGGGTGAGTGGGTGGGAGGGTGAGTGGGTGGGAGGGTGAGTGGGTGAGTGGGAGGGTGGGAGGGGGGGAGGGTGAGTGGGTGGGTGGGTGAGTGGGAGGGTGAGTGGGAGGGTGGGTGAGTGGGTGGGAGGGTGGGTGGGTGGGTGGGAGGGTGAGTGGGAGGGTGAGAGGGAGGGTGAGAGGGGGGGAGGGTGAGTGGGTGGGTGGGTGGGTGGGAGGGTGGGTGGGAGGGTGAGTGGGAGGGTGGGTGAGTGGGTGGGAGGGTGGGTGGGTGGGTGGGAGGGTGAGTGGGAGGGTGAGAGGGGGGGAGGGTGAGTGGGTGGGTGGGTGAGTGGGTGGGTGAGTGGGAGGGTGAGTGGGAGGGTGGGTGAGTGGGTGGGAGGGTGGGTGGGTGGGTGGGAGGGTGAGTGGGAGGGTGAGAGGGGGGGAGGGTGAGTGGGTGGGTGGGTGGGTGGGAGGGTGGGTGGGAGGGTGAGTGGGAGGGTGGGTGAGTGGGTGGGAGGGTGGGTGGGTGAGTGGGTGGGAGGGTGGGTGGGTGAGTGGGTGGGAGGGTGGGTGGGTGGGTGGGAGGGTGAGTGGGAGGGTGGGTGGGTGGGAGGGTGAGTGGGAGGGGGGGAGGGTGAGTGGGTGGGTGGGAGGGTGGGAGAGTGGGTGGGTGAGTGGGTGGGAGGGTGAGTGGGAGGGTGAGTGGAAGGGTGAGTGGGTGGGTGAGTGGGTGGATGAGTGGGAGGGTGAGTGGGAGGGTGAGTGGGTGGGAGGGTGGGTGGGAGGGTGAGTGGGTGGGTGAGTGGGTGGGTGGGAGGGTGGGTGGGAGGGTGGGAGGGTGAGTGGGAGGGTGGGTGGGTGGGTGGGAGGGTGGGAGGGGGGGAGGGTGAGTGGGTGGGTGGGTGAGTGGGTGGGTGGGTGAGTCGGAGGGTGGGTGGGTGAGTGGGAGGGTGGGAGGGTGGGTGGGAGGGTGAGTGGGAGGGTGGGTGGGTGGGTGAGTGGGTGGGAGGGTGGGAGGGTGGGTGGGAGGGTGAGTGGGAGGGTGGGAGGGTGAGTGGGTGGGTGGGTGAGTGGGTGGGTGGGTGAGTCGGAGGGTGGGTGGGTGAGTGGGAGGGTGGGAGGGTGGGTGGGAGGGTGAGTGGGAGGGTGAGTGGGTGGGTGAGTGGGAGGGTGGGTGGGAGGGTGAGTGGGAGGGTGGGAGGGTGAGTGGGAGGGTGGGAGGGTGGGAGGGTGAGTGGGTGGGAGGGTGAGTGGGTGGGAGGGTGGGTGGGAGGGTGGGTGACTGGGTGGGTGAGTGGGAGGGTGACTGGGAGGGTGAGTGGGAGGGGTGGCTTTCTCCGTGCCTCTCACTCTCTCACCCTCTCTCACCCACTCACTCACTCACTCTCTCCCCGCGTCTCTCTCTCTCTCCCTCCCTCCCTGTGTTGTGTAGTGGTGCAGGAGGCGGTGGCTTTCTCCGTCACTGCGCTGGAGTTTTCCGTGCCCTGCGCCCGTCCCTGTGCCCGCCGCATGCTGCCGCTCGTCCGCTCCACCGAGGCCGGCGTGGCTGACTGCGTGGTGCAGGCCTACCGCAGGCTTCTCACACTGCCCACGGCACCGCGCGGGGGCGGTGGCAGTCAGCGGTGAGACTCGGGGAGACACGCGCAGAGAGGCAACAGAGAGACTCGTAGAGACACACAGAGACACAGACACAAACAGAGACAAACAGAGACACAGAGACTCATAGAGACACACAGAGAGACGCACAGAGACACGGAGACTCATAGAGACACTCTTAGAGACACACAGAGACACAGACACAGAGACACACAGAGACTCGTAGAGATACACAGAGACACGGAGAGACACGGAGACTCATAGAGACACTCGCAGAGACACACAGACACACACAGAGACTCATAGAGACACACAGAGACGCACAGAGACACAGAGAGACGCACAGAGACACACAGAGACGCACAGAGACTCGTAGAGACACACAGAGACACAGAGAGACACACAAAGACACAGAGAGACACAGAGAGACACAGAGAGAGACACAGAGAGACACACAGAGACACACAGAGACACACAGAGACACACAGAGACACATAGAGACACACAGAGACGCACAGAGACACACAGAGACACTCTTAGAGACACACAGAGACACAGACACAGAGACACAAAGAGACAAACAGAGATGCACAGAGACACTCAGAGACACACAGAGACACACAGAGACACAGAGACTCATAGACACTCATAGAGACACACAGAGACACACAGAGACTCACAGAGACAAACAGAGACGCACAGAGACGCACAGAGACACACAGAGACACACAGAGACACACAGAGACACACAGAGACACAGAGACTCATAGAGACACACAGAGACTCACAGAGACAAACAGAGACGCACAGAGACACAGAGAGACACACAGAGACACACAGAGACACACAGAGACAAACAGAGGCGCACAGAGACTCGTAGAGACGCACAGAGACACACAAAGACACACAAAGACACAGGGAGACACACAGAGACACACAGAGACACACAGAGACACACAGAGACACACAGAGACACACAGAGACACTCTTAGAGACACTCTTAGAGACACACAGAGACACAGACACAGAGACACAGAAAGACAAACAGAGACACACAGAGACACAGAGAGATGCACAGAGACTCGTAGAGACACACAGAGACACACAGAGACGCACAGAGACTCGTAGAGACACACAGAGACACAGAGACACACAGAGACGCACAGAGACTTGTAGAGACACACAGAGACACACAGAGACACAGAGACTCATAGAGACACAGAGACACACAGAGACTCACAGAGACTCACAGAGACTCACAGAGACGCACAGAGACGCACAGAGAAGCACAGAGACACACAGAGACACACAGAGACACACAGAGACACACAGAGACACACAGAGACTCGTAGAGACGCACAGAGACACACAGAGACGCACAAAGACACACAAAGACAAACAGAGACTCGTAGAGACGCACAGAGACACACAGAGACACACAGAGACACACACAGAGACTCATAGAGACACACAGAGACACAGAGAGACGCACAGAGACACACAGAGACGCACAGAGACTCGTAGAGACACACAGAGACACAGAGAGACACACAAAGACACAGAGAGACACAGAGAGACACAGAGAGACACAGAGAGAGACACAGAGAGACACACAGAGACACACAGAGACACACAGAGACACACAGAGACACATAGAGACACACAGAGACGCACAGAGACACACAGAGACACACAGAGACACTCTTAGAAACACACAGAGACACAGACACAGAGACACAAAGAGACAAACAGAGATGCACAGAGACACACAGAGACACACAGAGACACAGAGACTCATAGAGACTCATAGAGACACACAGAGACACACAGAGACTCACAGAGACAAACAGAGACGCACAGAGACGCACAGAGACACACAGAGACACACAGAGACACACAGAGACACAGAGACTCATAGAGACACACAGAGACTCACAGAGACAAACAGAGACGCACAGAGACGCACAGAGACACACAGAGACACACAGAGACACAGAGACTCATAGAGACACACAGAGACACACAGAGACTCACAGAGACAAACAGAGACGCACAGAGACACAGAGAGACACACAGAGACAAACAGAGGCGCACAGAGACTCGTAGAGACGCACAGAGACACACAAAGACACACAAAGACACAGGGAGACACACAGAGACACACAGAGACACACAGAGACACACAGAGACACACAGAGACACACAGAGACACTCTTAGAGACACTCTTAGAGACACACAGAGACACAGACACAGAGACACAGAAAGACAAACAGAGACACACAGAGACACAGAGAGATGCACAGAGACTCGTAGAGACACACAGAGACACACAGAGACGCACAGAGACTCGTAGAGACACACAGAGACACAGAGACACACAGAGACGCACAGAGACTCGTAGAGACACACAGAGACACACAGAGACACAGAGACTCATAGAGACACAGAGACACACAGAGACTCACAGAGACTCACAGAGACTCACAGAGACGCACAGAGACGCACAGAGACGCACAGAGAAGCACAGAGACACACAGAGACACACAGAGACACACAGAGACACACAGAGACTCGTAGAGACGCACAGAGACACACAGAGTCGCACAAAGACACACAAAGACAAACAGAGACGCACAGAGACACACAGAGACACACAGAGACACACAGAGACACACAGAGACGCACAGAGACACACAGAGACACAGAGACTCGTAGAGACACACCGAGACACACAGAGACTCACAGAGACACACAGAGACACACAGAGACACAAAGATACAAACAGACACAGAGACAAACAGAGACAAACAGAGACACACAGAGACACACAGAGACACTCTTAGAGACACACAGAGACACAGACACAGAGACACAGAAAGACAAACAGAGACACACAGAGACACAGAGAGATGCACAGAGACTCGTAGAGACGCACAGAGACTCGTAGAGACACACAGAGACACAGAGACACACAGAGACGCACAGAGACTCGTAGAGACACACAGAGACACACAGAGACACAGAGACTCATAGAGACACAGAGACACACAGAGACTCACAGAGACTCACAGAGACTCACAGAGACGCACAGAGACGCACAGAGACGCACAGAGAAGCACAGAGACACACAGAGACACACAGAGACACACAGAGACACACAGAGACTCGTAGAGACGCACAGAGACACACAGAGTCGCACAAAGACACACAAAGACAAACAGAGACGCACAGAGACACACAGAGACACACAGAGACACACAGAGACACACAGAGACGCACAGAGACACACAGAGACACAGAGACTCGTAGAGACACACCGAGACACACAGAGACTCACAGAGACACACAGAGACACACAGAGACACAAAGATACAAACAGACACAGAGACAAACAGAGACAAACAGAGACACACAGAGACACACAGAGACACACAGAGACACACAGAGACACAGAGACACACAGAGACACAGAGACGCACAGAGACACACAGAGACATAGTGACTCGTAGAGACACACAGATAATTCACAGAGACACACAGAGACACAGAGAGACAAACAGAGACAAACAGAGATAAACAGAGACACACAGAGACACACAGAGACACACAGAGACTCGTAGAGACACACCGATACACACAGAGACACACAGAGACTTGTAGAGACACACCGAGACACACAGAGACACACAGAGACGCACAGAGACACAGAGACTTGTAGAGACACACAGAGACACACAGAGACGCACAGAGACGCACAGAGACGCACAGAGACACACAGAGACTCACAGAGACTCACAGACACTTACAGACACTCAAAGACACTCAGAGACTCACAGACACTATTACAAAGAATCACAGAAACTCACAGACACTCGCAGAGACTCACAGACACTCAGAGACTCACAGAGACGCAGAATCACAAAGACTCACAGACTCACGGAAAACCACAGAAACTTACAGAGACTCACAGAGACTTACAGACACCCACAGAGACTCACAGAGACTCACAGATACTGAGACTCACAGAGACTCACAGAGGCGCACAGACACTCACAGAGACTCACAGACACTGAGTCTCACAGAGACTCACAGAGACTCACAGAGACTCACAGACTCACAGACACTCACAGACTCACAGAGACTCAGAGACTCACAGACACTCACAGACTTACGGACACCCACAGACACCCACAGAGACTCACAGACACTGAGACTCACAGACACCCACAGAGACTCACAGACACTTAGACACTCACAGACACCCACTAACACTCGCAGAGACTCACAGACACTCACAGACTCACAGACACTCACAGACTCACAGACACTCAGACTCACAGAGACTCACAAACACGCAGATACTCACAGACACCCACAGAGACTCACAGACACTTAGACACTTACAGACACTCACAGACACCCACTAACACTCACAGAGACTCACAGACACTCACAGACTCACAGACACTCACAGACTCACAGACACTCAGACTCACAGAGACTCACAAACACGCAGATACTCACAGACACTCAGAGACTCACAGAGACTCACAGACACTCAGAGACTCACAGGCACTCACAGACACTCAGAGACTCAGAGACTCACAGACACTCACAGACTCATAGAGACTCACAGACACCCACAGAGACTCACAGACACTTAGACACTCACAGACACCCACAGACACTCACAGAGACTCACAGACACTCACAGACTCACAGACACTCACAGACACTCAGACTCACAGAGACTCACAAACACGCAGATACTCACAGAGACTCACAGGCACTCACAGACACTCAGAGACTCACAGACACTCAGAGACTCATAGAGACTCATAGAGACTCACAGAGACTCACAGACACTTAGACACTTACAGACACTCACAGACTTACGGACACCCACAGACACTCACAGACACTCACAGACACTCACAGACTCACAGACTCACAGACACTCACAGACACCCACTAACACTCACAGAGACTCACAAACACTCGCAGACTCACAGACACTCACAGACTCACAGACACTCACAGACACTGAGACTCACAGACTCAGAGACTCACAGACACTCAGAGACTCACAGACACTCGCAGAGACTCAGAGACACTCAGAGACTCACAGAGACTCAGACTCACAGAGACTCATGGACACCCACAGAAACTTACAGAGACTTACAGACACCCACAGAGACTCTTAGAGACTCACAGACACTGAGACTCACAGAGGCTCACAGAGACTCACAGATACTCACAGAGACTCACAGACACTGAGACTCACAGAGACTCACAGACACTCAGAGACACTCAGAGACTCACAGACACTCAGAGACTCACAGACTCACAGACACTCACAGACTCACAGAGACTCAGAGACTCACAGAGACTCAGAGATTCACAAACACTCACAGACACTCACAGACACTCACAAACTCATAGAGACTCACAAACACCCACAGAGACTCACAGACACTTAGACACTCACAGACACTCACAGACACCCACTAACACTCACAGACACTCACAGACACTCACAGACTCACAGACTCACAGACACTCACAGACACCCACTAACACTCACAGAGACTCACAGACACTCGCAGACTCACAGACACTCACAGACTCACAGACACTCACAGACACTTAGACTCACAGAGACTCACAAACACGCAGATACTCACAGACACTCAGAGACTCACAGGCACTCACAGACACTCAGAGACTCACAGACACTCACAGACTCATAGAGACTCACAGACACTCACAGAGACTCACAGACGCTTAGACACTTACAGACACTCACAGACTTACGGACACCCACAGACACCCACAGAGACTCACAGACACTGAGACTCACAGACTCACAGAGACTCACAGACACTCGCAGAGACTCACAGACACTCAGAGACTCACAGAGACTCAGACTCACAGAGACTCACAGACTCATGGACACCCACAGAAACTTACAGAGACTCACAGAGACTTACAGACACCCACAGAGACTCATAGAGACTCACAGACACTGAGACTCACAGAGGCTCACAGACACTCACAGAGACTCACAGACACTGAGACTCACAGAGACTCACAGAGACTCACAGATACTCACAGAGACTCACAGACACTGAGACTCACAGAGACTCACAGACACTCAGAGACTCACAGACTCACAGACACTCACAGACTCACAGAGACTCAGAGACTCACAGAGACTCAGAGATTCACAAACACTCACAGACACTCACAGACACTCACAAACTCATAGAGACTCACAGACACCCACAGAGACTCACAGACACTTAGACACTTACAGACACTCACAGACACCCACTAACACTCACAGAGACTCACAGACACTCACAGACACTCACAGACTCACAGACTCACAGACACTCACAGACACTCACAGACACCCACTAACACTCACAGAGACTCACAGACACTCGCAGACTCACAGACACTCACAGACACTCACAGACACTTAGACTCACAGAGACTCACAGAGACTCACAGATACTCACAGAGACTCACAGACACTGAGACTCACAGAGACTCACAGACACTCAGAGACTCACAGACTCACAGACACTCACAGACTCACAGAGACTCAGAGACTCACAGAGACTCAGAGATTCACAAACACTCACAGACACTCACAGACACTCACAGACACCCACTAACACTCACAGAGACTCACAGACACTCGCAGACTCACAGACACTCACAGACACTCACAGACACTTAGACTCACAGAGACTCACAAACACGCAGATACTCACAGACGCTCAGAGACTCACAGGCACTCACAGACACTCAGACACTCACAGACACCCACAGAGACTCACAGAGACTCACAGATTCACAGACACTCACAGACTTACGGACACCCACAGACACCCACAGAGACTCACAGACACTGAGACTCACAGACTCACAGAGACTCGCAGACACTTATAGACACTCACAGACGACCAGACACTCACAGACTCACAGAGACTCAGACAATCAGAGACTCACAGACACTCACAGACTCACAGAGACTCACAGAGACTCACAGACACTCATAGACTCACAGAGACTCAGAGACTCACAAACATGCAGAGACTCACAGACACTCAGAGACTCACAGACACTCAGAGCCTCACAGACACCCACAGAGACTCACAGAGACCCACAGACTCACAGACTTAGGGACACCCACAGACACCCACAGAGACTCACAGACACTGAGACTCACAGACACTCACATACTCACAGAGACTCACAGACTCACAGAGACTCAGAGACTCACAGAGACTCAGACACTCACAGACTCACAGAGACTCACAGACACTCATAGATTCACAGAGACTCAGAGACTCACAAACATGCAGAGACTCACAGACACTCAGAGACTCACAGACACTCAGAGACTCACAGACACTCAGAGCCTCACAGACACCCACAGAGACTCACAGAGACCCACAGACTCACAGAGACTCACAGAGACTCACAGACTTATGGACACCCACAGACACCCACAGAGACTCACAGACACTGAGACTCACAGACACTCACATACTCACAGAGACTCACAGACTCACAGAGACTCACAGACTCACAGAGACTCAGACACTCACAGACACTCACGGACACTCACAGACACTCATGGAGACTCCACCCCTCAAAGATATCCTCCTCACCTGTCCACCCATTGTCTCTCCTGTCTGTGTCTCTGTCTCTCTCTGTCTGTGTCTCTGTGTCTATGTCTGTGTCTCTGTCTCTCCTGTCTGTGTCTCTGTCTGTGTCTGTGTCTCTGTCTCTCCTGTCTGTGTCTCTGTCTGTGTCTCTGTCTCTCCTGTCTGTGTCTCTGTCTGTGTCTCTGTCTGTGTCTCTGTCGCTCCTGTCTGTGTCTCTGTCTCTCCTGTCTGTGTCTGTGTCTGTGTCTCTGTCTGTGTCTCTGTCTGTGTCTCTGTCTGTGTCTCTGCCTCTCCTCTCTGTGTCTCTGTCTGTGTCTCTGTCTGTGTCTCTGTCTGTGTCTCTGTCTGTGTCTTTGTCTGTGTCTCTGTCTCTCCTGTCTGTGTCTCTGTCTGTGTCTCTGTCTGTGTCTCTGTCTCTCCTGTCTGTGTCTCTGTCTGTGTCTCTGTCTGTGTCTCTGTCTCTCCTGTCTGTGTCTCTGTCTGTGTCTCTGTCTGTGTCTCTGTCTGTCTGTGTCTCTGTCTCTATCTGTCTGTGTCTCTGTGTGTCTCTGTCTGTCTCTGTCTCTCTCTATCTGTGTCTCTGTCTGTGTCTCTGTCTGTCTATGTCTGTGTTTCTTTCTCTCTCTGTCTGTGTCTCTGTCTGTCTCTGTGTGTGTCTCTGTCTGTCTCTGTGTCTCTTTCTGTCTCGGTCTGTGTCTCTGTCTGTCTATGTCTCTGTGTCTCTGTCTGTGTCTCTGTCTGTGTCTCTGTCTGTTTCTCTGTCTATGTCTCTGTCTGTCTCTATCTGTGTCTCTGTCTCTCTCTGTCTGTTTCTCTGTCTGTGTCTCTCTCTGTCTGTCTCTCTGTCTGTGTCTCTGTATCTCCTGTCTTTTTCTCTGTCTGTCTGTGTCTCTCTCTGTCTGTGTCTCTGTCTGTGTCTCTGTGTCTCTCTGTCTGTGTCTCTGTCTGTCTCTCTGTCTGTGTCTCTGTATCTCCTGTCTGTTTCTCTGTCTGTCTGTGTCTCTCTCTGTCTGTGTCTCTGTCTGTGTCTCTGTGTCTCTCTGTCTGTGTCTCTGTTTGTCTCTCTGTCTGTGTCTCTGTATCTCCTGTCTGTGTCTCTGTCTGTGTCTCTGTCTCTCTCTGTCTGTGTCTCTGTCTGTGTCTATGTCTGTTTGTGTCTGTCTGTCTCTGTCTGTGTCTCTGTGTCTCTGTCTGTCTCTGTCTGTGTCTCTGTCTGTGTCTCTGTCTGTATCTCTGTCTGTCTCTGCGTCTCTGTCTGTGTCTGTCTGTCTCTGTCTGTGTCTCCGTCTGTCTCTGTCTCTATCTGTGTGTGTCTCTGTCTCTATCTGTCTGTGTCTCTGTCTGTCTCTATCTGTGTGTGTCTCTGTCTCTATCTGTGTGTGTCTCTGTCTGTCTCTGTCTGTGTCTCTGTCTCTATCTGTGTGTGTCTCTATCTGTCTGTGTGTGTCTCTGTCTCTGTCTGTGTCTCTATCTGTCTGTGTCTCTATCTGTGTGTGTCTCTGTCTCTATCTGTCTGTGTCTCTGTCTGTCTCTATCTGTGTGTCTCTGTCTCTATCTGTGTGTGTCTCTGTCTCTATCTGTGTGTGTCTCTGTCTGTCTCTGTCTGTGTCTCTGTCTCTATCTGTGTGTGTCTCTATCTGTCTGTGTGTGTCTCTGTCTCTGTCTGTGTCTCTATCTGTCTGTGTCTCTATTTGTGTGTGTCTCTGTCTCTATCTGTCTGTGTCTCTGTCTGTCTCTATCTGTGTGTCTCTGTCTCTATCTGTGTGTGTCTCTGTCTCTATCTGTGTGTGTCTCTGTCTGTCTCTGTCTGTGTCTCTGTCCGCGCAGAGCCAAGGCTGTGGCGTTGGTGGACAATCTGTCTTTCCTGTTGTACGATGCCAACATGGAGGAGGTGAAATGCCTCGAGGAGATGGTAAGAGACTCGGGGTGTAGCAGAGACTCAGGGTGTAACAGAGACTCAGGGTGTAGTAGAGACTCAGGGTGTAGTAGAGACTCAGGGTGTAACAGAGACTCAGGGTGTAGTAGAGACTCAGGGGGTAGTAGAGACTCGGGGTGTAGCAGACACTTGGGGTGTAGTAGAGACTCATGGTGTAGTAGAGACTCAGGGTGTAGTAGAGACTCGGGGTGTAGTAGAGACTCAGGGTGTAGTAGAGACTCAGGGTGTAGTAGAGACTCGGGGTCTAGTAGAGACTCAGGGTGTAGCAGAGACTCAGGGTGTAGCAGAGACTCAGGGTGTAGTAGAGACTCAGGGTGTAGCAGACACTCAGGGTGTAGTAGAGACTCATGGTGTAGTAGAGACTCAGGGTGTAGTAGAGACTCAGGGTGTAGTAGAGACTCAGGGTGTAGTAGAGACTCGGGGTCTAGTAGAGACTCAGGGTGTAGCAGAGACTCAGGGTGTAGCAGAGACTCAGGGTGTAGTAGAGACTCAGGGTGTAGCAGAGACTCAGGGTGTAGCAGAGACTCAGGGTGTAGTAGAGACTCAGGGTGTAGCAGAGACTCAGGGTGTAGTAGAGACTCAGGGTGTAGTAGAGACTCAGGGTGTAGTAGACTCAGGGTTTAACAGAGACTCAGGGTGTAGTAGAGACACAGGGTGTAGCAGAGACTCAGGGTGTAGTAGAGACTCAGGGTCTAGTAGTAGCCTCAGGGTGTAGCAGAGACTCAACGTGTAGCAGAGACTCGTGGTGTAGCAGAGACTCGTGGTGTAGCAGAGACTCAGGGTGTAGTAGAGACTCGGGGTGTAGCAGAGACTCGGGGTGTAGCAGAGACTCAGGGTGTAGTAGAGACTCAGGGTGTAGTAGAGACTCAGGGTGTAGCAGAGACTCAGGGTGTAGTAGAGACTCGGGGTGTAACAGATACTCAGGGTGTAGTAGAGACTCAGAGTGTAGCAGAGACTCAGGGTGTAGTAGAGACTCAGGGTGTAGTAGAGACTCAGAGTGTAGTAGAGACTCAGCGTGTAGTAGAGACTCAGGGTGTAACAGAGACTCAGTGTGTAACAGAGACTCAGGGTGTAACAGATACTCAACGTGTAGCAGAGACTCGGGGTGTAGTAGAGACTCAGGGTGCAGTAGAGACTCGGGGTGTAGCAGACACTCAGGGTGTAGTAGAGACTCATGGTGTAACAGAGGCTCAGGGTGTAGCAGAGACTCAGGGTGTAGTAGAGACTCAGGGTGTAGCAGAGACTCAGGGTGTAGTAGAGACTCAGGGAGCAGTAGAGACTCAGGGTGTAGTAGAGACTCAGGGTGTAGTAGAGACTCAGGGTGTAGTAGATACTCGGGGTGTAGCAGAGACTCAGGGTGTAGCAGAGACTCGGGGTGTAGCAGAGACTCGGGGTGTAGCAGAGACTCGGGGTGTAACAGAGACTCGGGGTGTTGTCTGCTTCCTACCACCCCAGGTTGGCCGCTTCTGTGCAGCTGGTGAGCTGCCGGACTCCACCTCCCAGGTGCTGTGGGAGCGACTGTCACTCCGCGTCCCCGCATCCAGACAGGAACGCCGTGCCGCTCTCACCATCATCGCCATGATCGCAAGGTGGGCCTCGAACGCACGCTCGCTCATTCACTCGCCCGCACGCAAGCTCACTCGCTCACTCGCTCGCACGCTCACCCGCACGCTCACTCGCTCACTCACTCGCTCACTCACTCGCACACTCATCCGCACGCATGCTCATTCACTCGCCCGCACGCAAGCTCACTCGCTCACTCACTCGCTCACTCACCCGCTCACTCACTCGCACACTCACCCGCACGCTCACTCGCATGCTCACTCGCTCACTCACTCGCTCACTCACTCACTCACTCACTCGTTCGCTCACTTACCCGCACACTCGCTCACTCACCCGCTCACTCACTCACTTATTCACTCACCCGCACACTCACTCGCTCACTCACTCGCACACTCACCCGCTCACTCACTCGCACACTCACCCGCACGCTCACTCGCATGCTCACTCGCTCACTCACTCGCTCACTCACTCACTCGCTCACTCGTTCGCTCACTCACCCGCACACTCACTCGCTCACTCACCCGCTCACTCACTCACTTATTCACTCACCCGCACACTCACTCGCACACTCACCCGCACACTCACTCGCACACTCACCCTCTCACTCACCCGCTCACTCACTCACTCATTCACTTATTCACTCGCTCACTCACTCACTCACCCGCTCACTCACTCAACTGCACACTCACTGACTCACGTACCCGCACACGCACTCACTCACCCGCTCACTCACTTATTCACTCGCTCGCTCACTCGCTCACTCACTCATCCACCCACTCACTCATCCACTCACTCATCTACTCACTCACCCACCCGCTCACGCACTCACTCACTCACCCACCCACCCGCTCATTCACTCATCCACCCACCCATTCACTCACCTACTGACTCACCCACTCACCCAACCGCCCGTCCGCCCACCCACTCACCCACCCGCTCACCCGACCACCTGCCCACCCACTCACTCACCCACCCACCCACTCACCCAACCACCCATTCACCCAACCACCTGCCCACTCACTCACGCACTCACTCACCCACCCGCCCACCCACTCACTCACCCACTCATACACTCACTCGCTCGCTCACCCACCCACCCACTCACCCACCCGCTCACCCGACCACCCGCCCACCCACTCACTCACCCACTCATACACTCACTCGCTCACCCACCCGCCCACCCACTCACTCACCCACTCATACACTCACTCGCTCACCCACCCACCCACTCACCCACCCGCTCACCCGACCACCCGCCCACCCACTCACTCACCCACTCATACACTCACTCGCTCACCCACCCACCCACTCACCCACCCGCTCACCCGACCACCCGCCCACCCACTCACTCACCCACTCATACACTCACTCGCTCACCCACCCACCGTGTCCCAATCTCACTCCCCCCCCCCCACCACCACCACCACCTCTCTCTCTCTCTGCCATCGACCGCAGCGCCGACCCGGACATCGTGGGGAGTAACCTGGACGCCCTCGTGACTCTCGGCCTGGGTGACGAGGTGGAGGAGGTGGAGCAGGAGGAGGAGGAGGAGAGGGGGGTGAAGGAGGTGGGGAAGGAGGTTAAGAAGAAATCTCACCCCATGGACTACGAGCTGGCTCTGGGAGTCTGCAGTGCCCTCTCTGCCCTAGCACGCCCTCACAAGGTGCCTAGCTCTGGGAGTGAGTGGGTGAGTGAGTGGGCGAGTGAGTGAGAGAGTGGGTGAGTGAGAGAGTGAGTGAGTGAGTGGGTGAGTGAGTGGGTGAGTGAGTGAATGGGTGAGTGAGTGGGTGAGTGAGTGGATGAGTGAGTGAGTGAGTGGCTGAGTGAGTGAGTGGCTGAGTGAGTGAGTGGCTGAGTGAGTGAGTGTGTAGGTGAGTGACTGGGTGAGTGAGTGAGTGACTGGGTGAGTGAGTGAGTAGGTGAGTGAGTGAGTGTGTAGGTGAGTGGGTGAGTGAGTGAGTGACTGGGTGAGTGAGTGAGTGAGTGGTGAGTGAGTGAGTGAGTGGTGAGTGAGTGAGTGGGTGAGTGAGTGAGTGGCTGAGTGAGTGAGTGTGTAGGTGAGTGGGTGAGTGAGTGAGTGACTGGGTGAGTGAGTGAGTGAGTAGGTGAGTGAGTGAGTGAGTGTGTAGGTGAGTGGGTGAGTGAGTGAGTGAGTGGTGAGTGAGTGAGTGGGTGAGTGAGTGAGTGAGTGGTGAGTGAGTGTGTAGGTGAGTGGGTGAGTGAGTGAGTGACTGGGTGAGTGAGTGAGTGTGTAGGTGAGTGAGTGAGTGGGTGAGTGAGTGAGTGAGTGGTGAGTGAGTGGGTGAGTGAGTGTGTAGGTGAGTGAGTGGGTGAGTGAGCGAGTGAGTGAGTAGGTGAGTGAGTGAGTGAGTGGTGAGTGAGTGAGTGAGTAGGTGAGTGAGTGAGTAGGTGAGTGAGTGTGTAGGTGAGTGAGTGGGTGAGTGAGCGAGTGAGTGAGTAGGTGAGTGAGTGAGTGAGTGGTGAGTGAGTGAGTGAGTAGGTGAGTGAGTGAGTAGGTGAGTGAGTGAGTAGGTGAGTGAGTGTGTAGGTGAGTGAGTGAGTGGTTACCCATCACATTGTTGCCGTCCCTCAGGCGAGGGGAGGGGCCGATGTGAAGTCGTTCCGCCTCCCTCACGGCCACACCGTGTTCACCCGGCTACAGCACGCACTGCTCACCGGTACATCGCTCACCACTCACCACTCGCACGCTCACCACTCAACACTCACCACTCACCACTAGCACACTCACCACTCACTGCTCACTGCTCACCGGTACATCGCTCACCGCTCACCACTCACCACTCGCACGCTCACCACTCACCACTCAACACTCACCACTCACCACTAGCACACTCACCACTCACCACTCACTGCTCACCGGTACATCGCTCACCGCTCACCACTCACCACTCACCACTCGCACGCTCACCACTCAACACTCACCACTCACCACTAGCACACTCACCACTCACCACTCACTGCTCACCGGTACATCGCTCACCACTCGCCACTCACCACTCACCACTCAACACTAGCACGCTCACCACTCACCACTAGCACACTCACCACTCACCACTAGCACGCTCACCACTCACCACTCGCACGCTCACCACTAGCACGCTCACCACTCACCACTCGCACGCTCGCCACTCACCACTCGCACGCTCACGACTCACCACTCGCACGCTCACCACTCACCACTCGCACGCTCACCACTCGCCACTCACCACTCGCACGCTCACCACTCACCACTCACCACTAGCACGCTCACCACTGGCACGCTCACCACTCACCACTGGCACGCTCAGCACTCACCACTAGCACGCTCACCACTCACCACTGGCACGCTCACCACTCACCACTAGCACGCTCACCACTCACCACTCGCACGCTCACCACTAGCATGCTCACCACTCACCACTCACCACGCTCACCACTCACCACTAGCACGCTCACCACTAACTCACCTACCTGCTCACTCATCCACCTACCCACTCTCACTCCCCCCCCCTCTCCCCCCCTCTCTCTCCCCACTCTCTCCCCTCTCCACTCCCCCCCACTCTCTCTCCCCCCACTCTCTCTCCCCCCACTCCCCCCACTCTCTCTCCCCACTCTCCCCACCCACCCACCCCCCAACTCTCCGCAGGCATCTGCCAGGCCTCTCCCGGCTGGTTGCCCTTCGCCACTGAGGCGCTGTCTGTGATCTACTCCCTCTCGGAGCAGCCGGAGGTCACGGGTGAGGCAGTGCTGAGGGGGGCCACCCTCTCGGTGCTGTCCCTGGCAGACCCCGCCGGCCACAACCTCCACCCCGGCCACAACCAGGGGGAGGAGGAGGGGGAGGAGGGTGGTGGTGGTGGCGGTGGTTGCAAGGATCCTGAAGGCGGTGGTGGTGGAGGTGGTGGTGAGTGGGCGGGGAGTTGCGGTGTTTAATGGGTGGGTTGGTGGGTGAGTTGGTGGGTGGGTGAGTGAGTTGGTGGGTGGGTGAGTGAGTTGGTGGGTGGGTGGGTGAGTGGGTGGGTGAGTTGGTGGATGGCTGAGTGGGTGAGTGAGTGGGTGGGTGGGTGAGTGGGTGGGTGGGTGAGTGGGTGGGTGGGTGAGTGAGTTGGTGGGTGGGTGGGTGGGTGAGTTGGTGGGTGAGTGGGTGGGTGGGTGAGTTGGTGGGTGGGTGGGTGGGTGAGTTGGTGGGTGGGTGGGTGAGTTGGTGGGTGGGTGAGTTGGTGGGTGGCTGAGTCAGTGAGTGGATGGGTGGGTGAGTGAGTGGGTGGGTGAGTTGGTGGATGGCTGAGTGAGTGGGTGGGTGAGTTGGTGGGTGAGTTGGTGGGTGGATGAGTGGGTGTGTGGGTGGGTGGGTGTGTGGGTGGGTGGGTGAGTGGGTGGGTGAGTGGTTAGTAGTGGGTGTGTGAGTGGTGAGTGGGTGAGTTGGTGGGTGGGTGAGTTGGTGGGTGGGTGAGTTGGTGAGTGGGTGGGTGGCTGAGTGAGTGGGTGGGTGTGTGAGTGGGTGGGTGGGTGAGTTGGTGGGTGGGTGAGTTGGTGGGTGGGTGAGTTGGTGGGTGGGTGAGTTGGTGGGTGGGTGAGTTGGTGGGTGGGTGAGTGGGTGGGTGGGTGAGTTGGTGGGTGGGTTACTTGGTGGGTGGTTGAGTTGGTGGGTGGGTGGGTGAGTGGGTGGGTGAGAGGATGGGTGAGTGAGTGGGTGGGTGAGTTGGTGGGTGGCTGAGTGAGTGAGTGGATGAGTGGGTGGGTGAGTTGGTGGGTGGGTGTGTGGGTGGGTGGGTGTGTGGGTGGGTGGGTGGTGGGTGAGTTGTGAGTGGGTGGGTGAGTGGTTAGTCGTGGGTAGGTGAGTGGTGGGTGGGTGAGTTGGTGGGTGGGTGGTTGAGTTGGTGAGTTGGTGAGTGAGTGGGTGAGTGGTGGGTGGGTGAGTTGGTGAGTGAATGGGTGAGTGGGTGAGTTGGTGAGTTGGTGGGTGAGTGGTGGGTGGGTGGCATACGGTGTGCCAAAGAACTTCAACACACACACACACACAACCCTGTCACCCTGTGTTGTGTTTTATTTTCCGCTTCAGATTCCAGTATTGTTGCAGAAGCAGCACCTACTGTAGCAGCAGCAGCAGCTGCAACATCAGCAGCAGCAGCAACAACATCAGCAGCAGCAGCACCTACTGTAGCAGCAGCAGCAGCAGCTGCAACATCAGCAGCAGCAGCAGCACCTACTGTAGCAGCAGCAGCAGCAGCTGCAACATCATCAGCAGCAGCAGCTGCCTCCGCTTGCGTTCCCACCGTGGCGCTGGTGCACCTGCTGTGGCTCGCAGGAGAGGTGGCACTCCGCCAGCTCGTCCACCTGGATGGGCCGGTGAGTCCCGGCCTCGCTCGCCCCTCCCGCCTCGCTCGCCCTCCCGCCCGCTCGCCCCTCCGAACGCTCGCTCACGGGCGGATTCAGGAATAGGTTTTTACCCCGTTTTAACTGGCACACAAAAAAACTGACGCCTTTATTCAAGGCGTCAATGTCTGCAATGAGCGCAACGCTTGGCAGTCGAAATGCAAACAAAAATAGAGACAACTCTGATAATGATGATGGCACCGTCCTTGAATTTGATTGGTCCACACCCGAGACGGCTTTTCTTTAGAGCTCCTTTAGTCTCTCCACTGGTGTTGGACCAGAAGACGCCAAAAGGCGTACAACTCAAATAACAGCGCACCGTCAGAGTTATTGAGGGCTCGGGGTGAGCGTTTACATTATCAGACCTCTCCTTTGCCAGTAACAAGATATAGTAATAAGGTTTTTACCCTTTTAACTGGCACACAAAAAAACTGACGCCTTTATTCAAGGCGTCAATGTCTGCAATGAGCGCAACGCTTGGCAGTCGAAATGCAAACAAAAATAGAGACAACTCTGATAATGATGATGGCACCGTCCTTGAATTTGATTGGTCCACACCCGAGACGGCTTTTCTTAGAGCCCTTTAGTCTCTCCACTGGTGCTGGACCAGAAGACGCCAAAAGGGGTACGATTTGCTCGCTCGCTCTTTCGCTCACTCACCCATAAGCTCGCCTGCTCGCTCACTCACCCACTGGCTCGCTCACCCGCTCACTCGCTCGCTCACCCGCTCACTCACTCACTCATCTACTCGCTCACTCACCCGCTCACTCACTCACTCATCCACTCACTCACTCACCCGCTCACTCACTCACTCACCCGCTCACTCGCTCACTCACCCACTCGCTCACTTGCTCGCTCACCCACTCACTCATCCACTCATCCCTCTAAGCACTCACCCGCTCACTCACCCGCTCACTCACCCGCTCACTCACTCGCTCGCTCGCTCACTCACCCACTCACTCACTCGCTCGCTCACCCACTCACTCACTCATCCACTCATCCCTCTAAGCACTCACCCACTCGCTCACTCGCTTGGCCACTCACCCACTCGCTCACCCGCTCGCTCGCTCGCTCACCCCTCAAAGCGCTCACCCACTCAGCACCCGCCTGCTCGCCAGTTTGCCCACTCACCCGTTCAAGCACTTGCTCATTCGCGTATCGACTCACTCATTCACCCGTATACTCATTCATTCATTCACTCACTCATTCACCCGTACACTCATTCACTCACCCACTCACTCATTCACTCGTACACTCATTCATTCACTCACCCACTCACTCATTCACCCGTACACTCATTCACTCACCCACTCACTCATTCATCCCTACACTCACTCATTCACTCACCCACTCACTCATTCACCCGTACACTCATTCACTCATCCACTCACTCATTCACCCGTACACTCACTCATTCACTCACCCACTCACTCATTCACCCATACACTCATTCACTCACCCACTCACTCATTCATCCCTACACTCACTCATTCACTCACCCACTCACTCATTCACCCGTACACTCACTCATTCACTCACCCACTCACTCATTCACCCGTACACTCATTCACTCACCCACTCACTCATTCACCCGTACACTCACTCATTCACTCACCCACTCACTCATTCACCCGTACACTCATTCACTCATCCACTCACTCATTCACCCGTACACTCACTCATTCACTCACCCACTCACTCATTCACCCGTACACTCATTCACTCACCCACTCAATCATTCATCCCTACACTCACTCATTCACTCACCCACTCACTCATTCACCCTTACACTCATTCATTCACTCACCCACTCACTTACTCATTCACCCGTACACTCATTCACTCACCCACTCACTCATTCACCCCTACACTCATTCACTCACCCACCCACTCATTCATCCCTACACTCGCTCACTCATCCATTCACTCACTCATTCACCCGTACACTCACTCACCCACTCACCCAACCACTCACTCATTCATCGCCACTCACTCATTCATCCATACACTCATTCACTCACCCACTCACTCATTCACCCGTACACTCACCCAACCACTCACCCACCCACTCATCCATCCACTCACTCACCCACCCACTCATTCATCCCTACACTCACTCACTGATCCATTCACTCACTCATTCACCCGTACACTCACTCACCCACTCACCCAACCACTCACTCATTCATCGCCACTCAATCATTCATCCATACACTCATTTACTCACCCACTCAATCATTCATCCCTGCACTCATTCACTCACTCACACACATCCACTCTGCTCCTGCTGCTGCTATTGCTGCTACTGTTGACGATGCTACATTGCTACTGTTGCTGCTACTGTTGACGATGCTGATGACGATGATGATGCGAGTCTGATGATGATGCTGACGACAACACAGATGATTGTACTTTTGATGGAGCTACTCTGCCACTGTTGGCAATGCTGTTGATGTCCATGCTGCTGATGATGCTGCTGACGATGCTGCTGCTGGTGACGATGATGATGCTTGACTGCTGCTGGCTGATGATCATGATGATGCTGACGACAACGACGCTGATGATGCTGATGGTGACGATGATGATGATGCTTGACTGCTGCTGCTGCTGCTGATCATGATGATGCTGATGACAACGACGCTGATGATGATGCTAGTCTGCTGCTGCTGCTGATGATGACGACGCTGATGATGCTGCTGCTGGTGACGATGATGATGTTTGACTGCTGCTGCTGCTGCTGCTGGCTGATGATCATGATGATGCTGACGACAACGACGCTGATGATGATGCTAGTCTGCTGCTGCTGCTGATGATGACGACGCTGATGATGATGATGCTGACGATGATGCCGGTCTGCTGCTGACGACGATGATGCTGGTGGCGACGCAGGTGTGCACGGAGTTGGTGCGACGTCGAGTTCAGTGCGAGGAGCAGGCTGAGAAGAATCAGCAGCAGCAGCAGCAGCATCAGCAGCAGGTCAGCGCCAGCCTGCGCAAGGGGGCCAACCGGAGACACAGCCAGCGGCAGCAGGGTGGCAAGGTGAGGGCGGAGAGGGCAGGGTGACGTCACCGCCACTTAGTGGCACATGGCGGTTGTTGTTGTGTCTGTGTGTGTGAGTGTGTGTGTATGAGTGTGCATCTGTGTGTGTGTGGGTGAGTGTGTGTGTGCATCTGTGAGTGTGTGTGTGCATCTGTGTGTGCATCTGTGTGTGTGCATCTGTCTGTGTGTGTTTATCTGTGTGTGTGTGTATCTGTGTGTGTGTGTATCTGTGTGTGTGTGTGTGTATCTGTGTGTGTGCATCTGTGTGTGTGTGTGTGTGTGCATCTGTGTGTGAGTGTGTGTGTGCATCTGTGTGTGTGTGCATCTGTGTGTGCATCTGTGTGTGTGTGTGGGTGTGCATCTGTGTGTATCTGTGTGTGTGTATCTGTGTGTGCATCTGTGTGTGTGTGTGTCTGTGTGTGTGTGTGCATCTGTGTGTGTGTGTGCATCTGTGTGTGTGTGTATCTGTGTCTGTGTGTGTGTGCATCTGTGTGTGTGTGCATCTGTGTGTGTGTGTGCATCTGTGTGTGTGTGTGCGTCTGTGTGTGTGTGTGTGTGTCTGTGTGTGTGTGTGTATCTGTGTGTGAGTGTGTGTGTGTGCATCTGTCTGTGTGTGTGTGTGCATCTGTGTGTGTGTTTGTGTGTGCGCATCTGCGTGTGTGCATCGGTGTGTGTGTGTGCATCTGTGTGTGTGTATGCACCTGTGTGTGTGTGCATCTGTGTGTGTGTATCTGTGTGTGTGTGTGCCTGTGTGTGTGTGTGTATCTGTGTGTGTGTGTATCTGTGTGTGTGTATCTGTGTGTGTATCTGTGTGTGTGTGTGTGTATCTTTGTGTGCGTGTGTTTATCCCAGGAGAGCATGGGTGAGGATGATCTGGGTCTCAGCGGGGCCTCTGCAGAGGACGTGGAAGGAGAGCTGATCCGGCACGTGTGTGAGACCGAACTTCTGGCAGGTATGGACTCTACCCACCACCACCACCCGTGTCTCACCCCCCGTGTCTCTCCCCCCGTGTCTCTCCCCCCGTGTCTCTCTCTCTGTGTCTCATCCCCCATGTCTCACCCCCGTGTCTCACCCCCCGTGTCTCACCCCCCGTGTCTCTCTCTCTGTGTCTCACCCCCCGTGTCTCTCCCCCCGTGTCTCTCCCACCCCCCGTGTCTCACCCACCCCGTGTCTCACCCACCCTGTGTCTCACCCACCCCGTGTCTCACCCACCCCGTGTCTCACCCACCCCGTGTCTCACCCCCCGTGTCTCACCCCCCGTGTCTCACCCACCCCGTGTCTCACCCACCCCGTGTCTCACCCCCCGTGTCTCACCCCCCGTGTCTCTCCCCCCCGTGTCTCACCCCCCGTGTCTCACCCCCCGTGTCTCACCCCCCGTGTCTCACCCCCCGTGTCTCACCCACCCCGTGTCTCACCCCCCGTGTCTCACCCCCCGTGTCTCACCCCCCGTGTCTCACCCACCCCGTGTCTCACCCCCCGTGTCTCACCCCCCGTGTCTCACCCCCCGTGTCTCACCCACCCCGTGTCTCACCCACCCCGTGTCTCACCCCCCGTGTCTCACCCCCCGTGTCTCTCCCCCCCGTGTCTCACCCCCCGTGTCTCACCCCCCGTGTCTCTCCCCCCCGTGTCTCACCCACCCCGTGTCTCACCCCCCGTGTCTCACCCCCCGTGTCCCACCCCCCCCGTGTCTCACCCCCCGTGTCTCTCCCCCCCGTGTCTCACCCCCCGTGTCTCACCCCCCGTGTCTCACCCCCCGTGTCTCACCCCCCGTGTCTCTCCCCCCGTGTCTCACCCCCCGTGTCTCACCCCCCGTGTCTCTCCATCTCCCCCCCGTGTCTCTCCCCCCCGTGTCTCTCCCACCCCCCGTGTCTCTCCATCTCACCCCCCCGTGTCTCTCCCCCCATGTCTCACCCCCCGTGTCTCACCCCCCGTGTCTCTCCATCTCACCCCCCGTGTCTCACCCCCCGTGTCTCACCCCCCGTGTCTCTCTCTCTGTGTCTCACCCCCCATGTCTCTCCCCCCGTGTCTCTCCCACACCCCGTGTCTCACCCCCCGTGTCTCACCCCACGTGTCTTACCTCCCGTGTCTCACCCACCCCGTGTCTCACCCCCCGTGTCTCTCCATCTCCCCCCCGTGTCTCATCCCCCCGTGTCTCACCCCCCGTGTCTCACCCCCTGTGTCTCACCCCCCGTGTCTCACCCCCTGTGTCTCACCCCCCGTGTCTCACCCCCCGTGTCTCACCCCCCGTGTCTCACCCACCCCGTGTCTCACCCACCCCGTGTCTCACCCCCCGTGTCTCACCCCCCGTGTCTCTCCCCCCCGTGTCTCACCCCCCGTGTCTCACCCCCCGTGTCTCTCCCCCCCGTGTCTCACCCACCCCGTGTCTCACCCCCCGTGTCTCACCCCCCGTGTCCCACCCCCCCCGTGTCTCACCCCCCGTGTCTCTCCCCCCCGTGTCTCACCCCCCGTGTCTCACCCCCCGTGTCTCACCCCCCGTGTCTCACCCCCCGTGTCTCTCCCCCCGTGTCTCACCCCCCGTGTCTCACCCCCCGTGTCTCTCCATCTCCCCCCCGTGTCTCTCCCCCCCGTGTCTCTCCCACCCCCCGTGTCTCTCCATCTCACCCCCCCGTGTCTCTCCCCCCATGTCTCACCCCCCGTGTCTCACCCCCCGTGTCTCTCCATCTCACCCCCCGTGTCTCACCCCCCGTGTCTCACCCCCCGTGTCTCTCTCTCTGTGTCTCACCCCCCACGTCTCTCCCCCCGTGTCTCTCCCACACCCCGTGTCTCACCCCCCGTGTCTCACCCCACGTGTCTTACCTCCCGTGTCTCACCCACCCCGTGTCTCACCCCCCGTGTCTCTCCATCTCCCCCCCGTGTCTCATCCCCCCGTGTCTCACCCCCCGTGTCTCACCCCCTGTGTCTCACCCCCCGTGTCTCACCCCCTGTGTCTCACCCCCCGTGTCTCACCCCCCGTGTCTCTCCCACCCCCCATGTCTCTTCCCCCGTGTCTCACCCACCCCGTGTCTCACCCCCCCGTGTCTCTCTCTCTCTGTGTGTGTGTAGAAGGGAACTTACTGGCCGTTTTCGTTCCACTCCTGGACGCCGTCTGCACCAACCCGTCGCGCTACGGAGAGCCGGCTCTCCTCACGGCAGCCACGCTCTCCCTCGCCAAGTTCATGACCCTCAGGTGGGTGGGTGGTGGGTGGGTTGGTGGGTGGGTGGGTGGGTTGGTGGTGGGTGGGTGGGTTGGTGGGTGGGTGGGTTGGTGGGTGGGTGGGTTGGTGGGTGGGTGGGTTGGTGGGTTGGTGGGTTGGTTGGTGGGTTGGTGGGTGGGTTGGTGGGTTGGTTGGTGGGTTGGTTGGTGGGTTGGTTGGTGGGTTGGTTGGTGGGTTGGTTGGTGGGTTGGTGGGTTGGTTGGTGGGTTGGTGGGTGGGTTGGTGGGTTGGTGGGTGGGTTGGTTGGTGGGTTGGTTGGTGGGTTGGTTGGTGGGTTGGTTGGTGGGTTGGTGGGTTGGTTGGTGGGTTGGTGGGTGGGTTGGTGGGTTGGTTGGTGGGTTGGTGGGTTGGTTGGTGGGTTGGTGGGTTGGTGGGTTGGTTGGTGGGTTGGTTGGTGGGTTGGTGGGTGGGTTGGTGGGTTGGTTGGTGGGTTGGTGGGTTGGTTGGTGGGTTGGTTGGTGGGTTGGTTGGTGGGTTGGTGGGTTGGTTGGTGGGTTGGTTGGTGGGTTGGTTGGTGGGTTGGTTGGTGGGTTGGTTGGTGGGTTGGTTGGTAGGTTGGTGGGTTGGTTGGTGGGTTGGTGGGTTCGTTGGTGGGTTAGTGGGTTGGTTGGTGGGTTGGTGGGTTGGTTGGTGGGGTGGTGGGTGGGTTGGTGGGTTGGTTGGTGGGTTGGTTGGTGGGTTGGTTGGTGGGTTGGTTGGTGGGTTGGTGGGTTGGTTGGTGGGTTGGTTGGTGGGTTGGTTGGTGGGTTGGTGGGTTGGTTGGTGGGTTGGTTGGTGGGTTGGTTGGTGGGTTGGTGGGTTGGTTGGTGGGTTGGTTGGTGGGTGGGTTGGTTGGTGGGTTGGTTGGTTGGTGGGTTGGTGGGTTGGTTGATGGGTTGGTTGGTGGGTTGGTTGGTTGGTGGGTTGGTTGGTTGGTGGGTGGGTTGGTTGGTTGGTGGGTTGGTTGGTGGGTGGGTGGGTTTGTTGGTGGGTTGGTTGGTGGGTTGGTGGGTTGGTTGGTTGGTGGGTTGGTTGGTGGGTTGGTGGGTTGGTGGGTTGGTTGGTGGGTTGGTGGGTTGGTTGGTGGGTGGGTGGGTGGTGGGTGGTGGTGGGTGGTGGTGGTGGGTGGTTGGTGGTTGGTGGTGGTTGGTGGTGGTGGTGGGGTTTGGTGGTGTTGGTGGGTTGGTGGTGCGTGGTTGGGTGGGTTGGTGGGTGGGTGGGTGGGTGGTGGGTGGGTGGTGGGTGGTTGTGGGTGGGTGGGTGGGGTGGGTGGGTGGGTGGGTGGGTGGGTTGGTGGGTGGGTTGGTGGGTGGGTGGTGGGTGGGTGGGTTGGTGGGTTGGTGGGGGTGGGTTGGGGTGGTGGGTTGGTGGGTGGGTGGGTGGGTTGGTGGGTGGGTGGGTTGGTGGGTGGGTGGGTTGGTGGGTGGGTTGGTGGGTGGGTTGGTGAAGACGTTTGGGCCACCCATCGTTGACTGGCGTTTTTGATTGCACCACCCCATCCACCACCCCACCCACCACCCCACCAACCACCCCACCCCACCCACCACCCCACCCACCACACCACCCACCCACCACACCACCCACCACACCACCCACCACCCCACCCACCACCCACCACCCACCCACCACCCTAGCCCCCAGCTCTGTGAGTCTCGCCTGCGGCTGCTGTTCACGGTGCTGGAGAGAAGTTCCCTGCCGGGCGTCAGAGCCAACACGATGGTGGCCCTGGGCGACCTGGCGTTCAGATTCCCCAACCTGCTGGAGCCGTGGACCGCCCACCTCTATGCCAGGTGGGGGGGGGAGATGGTGGTGGGGGGGGAGATGGTGGGGGGGGAGATGGTGGGGGGGGAGATGGGGGGGGGGGAGTCCAGGAGAATCCATCTCAATTTTTGTATCACTCTCTCTGTGTGTCTCTCTGTCTGTCTCTGTCTGTGTCTCTCTGTCTGTGTCTCACTCTGTGTCTCACTGTCTCTCTCTCTCTGTCTGTGTCTCACTCTGTGTCTCACTGTGTGTCTGTCTCTGTCTGTCTCTCTCTGTCTGTGTCTCTCTCTGTCTCTCTCTGTCTGTCTCTCTCTGTTTGCGTCTCTCTGTCTGTGTCTCACTCTGTGTCTCACTGTCTCTCTCTCTGTCTGTGTCTCACTCTGTGTCTCTCTCTGTGTCTCACTGTCTCTCTCTCTGTCTGTGTCTCACTCTGTGTCTCACTGTGTGTCTCTCTCTGTCTCTGTCTCTCTCTGTCTGTCTCTCTCTCTGTCTGTGTCTCACTCTGTGTCTCACTGTCTCTCTATCTGTCTGTGTCTCACTCTGTGTCTCACTGTGTGTCTGTCTCTGTCTGTCTCTCTCTGTCTGTGTCTTTCTCTGTGTCTCACTGTCTCTCTGTCTGTGTCTCACTCTGTGTCTCACTGTGTGTCTCTCTCTGTCTCTCTCTGTCTGTGTCTCACTCTGTGTCTCACTTTCTCTCTCTCTGTCTGTGTCTCACTCTGTGTCTCTCTCTGTCTGTCTCTCTCTGTCTGTGTCTCACTCTGTGTCTCACTGTCTCTCTCTCTGTCTGTGTCTCACTCTGTGTCTCACTGTCTCTGTCTGTGTCTCACTCTGTGTCTCACTGTCTCTGTCTGTGTCTCACTCTGTGTCTCACTCTGTGTCTCTCTCTGTCTCTGTCTCTCTCTCTGTCTGTGTCTCACTCTGTGTCTCACTCTCTCTCTCTGTCTGTGTCTCACTCTGTGTCTCACTCTGTCTCACTCTGTCTCACTCTGTGTCTCACTCTGTCTCTGTCTGTGTCTCTCTGTGTCTCACTCTGTGTCTCTCTCTGTCTGTCTCTCTGTGTCTCACTCTGTCTCTCACTCTGTGTCTCTCTGTGTCTCACTGTCTCTCTCTGTGTCTGTGTCTCTCTGTGTCTCACTCTGTGTCTCACTGTCTGTGTCTCACTGTGTCTCTGTCTGCCTCTGTCCGTGTGTCTCCCCCGTGTCTGCTTAGGCTGAAGGACGACTGCGCCGTGGTGAGGTCTTGCTCCCTGCGAGTGCTCGCTCACCTCGTGGTGAGCGACATGGTGAAGGTACGGGGACACATCTCCAACGTAGCCGCTCTGCTCGTCGACAAGGACCCCTCCATCGCCTCGCAAGCTAGAGCGTTCTTCACGGAGCTCGCAAAGAAGGTGATGGTGGTGGTGGTGGTGGGGGTTGTGGTGGTCGTGGTAGTGATGGTGGGGGTGATGGTGATGGTGGTGATGGTGATGGTGGTGGTGATGGTGGTGGTGGTGATGGTGGTGATGGTGGTGGTGGTGATGGTGGTGGTGGTGGTGGGGGTGGTGGGGGTGATGGTGGTGGTGATGGTGGTGGTGGGGGTGATGGTGGTGGTGATGGTGGTGGTGATGGTGGTGGTGATGGTGGTGATGGTGGTGGTGGTGATGGTGGTGGTGGGAGTGATGGTGGTGATGGTGGTGGTGGTGATGGTGGTGATGGTGGTGGTGGTGATGGTGGTGGTGGTGGTGGTGGGGGTGATGGTGATGGTGGTGGTGGTGATGGTGGTGATGGTGGTGGTGATGGTGGTGGTGATGGTGGGGGTGGTGGTGGGGGTGGTGGTGGTGGTGTTGGTGGTGGTGATGGTGGTGGTGATGGTGGTGGTGGTGGTGGTGATGGTGGTGGTGATGGTGGGGGTGGTGGTGGTGGTGGTGATGGTGGTGTTGGTGGTGGTGATGGTGGTGATGGTGGTGGTGATGGTGGTGGTGATGGTGGGGGTGGTGGTGGTGGTGGTGATGGTGGTGTTGGTGGTGGTGATGGTGGTGGTGATGGTGGTGGTGGTGGTGGTGATGGTGGTCGTGGTGATGGTGATGGTGGTGATGGTGGTGGTGATGGTGGTGGTGGTGGTGATGGTGGTGGTGATGGTGGTGGTGGTGGTGGTGGGGGTGGTGATGGTGGTGGTGATGGTGGTGGTGGTGATGATGGTGGTGGTGATGGTGGTGGTGGTGATGGTGGTGATGGTGGTGGTGGTGGTGATGGTGGTGGTGGTGGTGATGGTGGTGACGGTGACGGTAGTGGTGGTGGGGGTGGTGGTGATGGTGGTGATGGTGGGGGTGGTGATGGTGGTCCTGGTGGTGGTGATGATGGTGGTGATGGTGGTGGTGGTGGTGCTGGTGGTGGTGATGGTGATGGTGGTGATGGTGGTGGTGGTGGTGATGATGGTGGTGGTGATGGTGATGATGATGGTGTTGATAGTGATGATGTTGTTGTTGTTGTTGCTGCTACAGGACAACGCTTTGACGGGCTATGTAGTGATGATGTTGATAGTGATGGTGATGTTGTTGTTGTTGCTGCTACAGTACAACGCTTTGACAGGCTATGTAGTGATGATGTTGATAGAGATGGTGATGTTGTTGTTGTTGCTGCTACAGTACAACGCTTTGACAGGCTATGTAGTGATGATGTTGATAGTGATGGTGATGATGTTGTTGTTGTTGTTGCTACAGTACAACGCTTTGACAGGCTATGTAATGATGATGTTGATAGTGATGATGATGTTGTTGTTGTTGCTACAGGACAACGCTTTGACAGGCTGTGTGATAATGATGTTGATAGTGATGATGATGATGTTGTTGTTGTTGCTACTGTTGTTGTTGCTACTGCTACAGGACAACGCTTTGACAGGCTGTGTGATGATGGTGGTGTTGATAGTGATAGTGATGATGTTGTTGTTGCTGCTACAGGACAACGCACTGCTAGGCTGTGTAATGATGATGTTGATAGTGATGATGATGTTGATAGTGATGATGATGATGTTGATAGTGATAGTGATGATGTTGTTGCTGCTACAGGACAATGCTGTGACAGGCTGTGTAATGATGATGTTGATAGTGATGATGATGATGATGTTGATAGTGATGATGATGATGATGTTGATAGTGATGATGATGTTGTTGTTGCTGCTACAGGACAACGCTTTGACAGGCTGTGTAATGATGATGTTGATAGTGATGGTGATGATGTTGATAGTGATGATGATGATGTTGATAGAGATGGTGATGATGTTGTTGCTGCTACAGGACAACGCTTTGACAGGCTGTGTGATGATGATGTTGATAGTGATGGTGATGTTGTTGTTGCTGATACAGTACAACGCTGTGCCAGGCTATGTAGTGATGATGTTGATAGTGATGGTGATGTTGTTGTTGTTGCTGCTACAGGACAACGCTTTGACAGGCTGTGTAGTGATGATGTTGATAGTGATGATGATGTTGATAGAGATGATGATGATGTTGTTGATTTTGTTGCTGCTACAGGACAACGCTTTGACAGGCTGTGTGATGATGATGTTGATAGTGATGATGTTGATAGTGATGGTGATGTTGTTGTTGCTGCTACAGGACAACGCACTGCTAGGCTGTGTGATGATGATGATGTTGATAGTGATGGTGATGATGTTGATAGTGATGGTGATGTTGTTGATAGTGATGATGATGATGTTGATAGAGATGATGATGTTGTTGTTGTTGCTGCTACAGGACAACGCTTTGACAGGCTATGTAATGATGATGTTGATAGTGATGGTGATGATGTTGATAGTGATGATGTTGTTGCTGCTACAGGACAACGCACTGCTAGGCTGTGTGATGATGATGATGTTGTTAGTGATGGTGATGATGATGATGTTGTTGTTGTTGCTGCTACAGTACAATGCTGTGACAGGCTATGTAGTGATGATGTTGATAGAGATGATGATGTTGATAGTGATGATGTTGTTGTTGTTGTTGCTGCTACAGGACAACGCTCTGTACAACGCCTTGCCAGACATTGTGAGCCGCCTCTCCGATCCAGAGGAGGGGATTGCAGAGGAACCATTCCACACCGTCATGCGGTGAGCGGTGGTGGTGGTGTTGGTAGTGAGTGGGGTGGTGGTGGTAGTGGTGGTGGTGTTGTAGTGGTGGTGGTGGTGGGGTGGTAGTGGGGTGGTGATGGTGGTGAGTTGGGTGGTGGTGTTGTAGTGGTGGTGGTGGTGTTGTAGTGGTGGTGGTGGGGTGGTAATGGTGGGGTCGTGGTGGTGGTGGTGAGTGGGTTGGTGGTGAGTGGGTTGGTGGTGGTGGTGAGTGGGTTGGTGGTGAGTGGGTTGGTGGTGGTGGTGAGTGGGGTGGTAGTGATGGGGAGTGGTGTTGTTGTAGTAGTGGTGTTGTAGTGGTGGTGGTGGTGTTGTAGTGGTGGTTGGTGGTGGTGGTGAGTGGGGTGGTGGTGATGGGGAGCGATGATGTTGTAGTGATGGGGAGCGGTGGTGTTGTAGTGGTGGTGGTGGTGAGTGGGGTGGTGGTGATGGGGAGCGGTGTTGTTGTAGTTGTGGTGGTGGTGGTGAGTGGGGTGGTGGTGATGGTGAGCGGTGGTGTTGTAGTGGTGGTGGTGGTGATGGTGAGTGGGGTGGTGGTGATGGGGAGCGGTGATGTAGTGGTGGTGGTGGTGGTGTTGTAGTGGTGGTGGTGGTGAGTGGGGTGGTTGTGATGGGGAGTGGTGATGTTGTAGTGGTGGTGGTGGTGGTGAGTGGGGTGGTTGTGATGGTGAGCGGTGGTGTTGTAGTGGTGGTGGTGGTGATGGTGAGTGGGGTGGTGGTGATGGGGAGCGGTGGTGCAGCGGTTAGCGCTATGAACCCGGCGACCCGGGTTCGATTCCCGCTCACGGCCAACGACAACAGTGATGGCGATTATCTGAACCGGTCCTGGGCCTCCCCTAGGTCGGCTGGGCCTCAAATGAGTAGCTGGTGTAGCGGTGCGTCGTGAACATCGCCACTGGGGAGACAAAGGCGGCCGGGCGTGGTGCTGGCCACTCACCCCCTCGTGTGCCGTTCCGGCCTTCATAGGTGCTGCTCGCTAACAGCACTTGCCCCTACAGTCTGTTAAGGCTATACGGGGGATCTTTGTCTTTGTAATGGTGGTGATGATGATGATGAGTTGGTGTAATAATAATGGTGGTGGTGGTGATGGTGGTGATGAGCGTAGTGGTGGTGGAGGTGGTGATGATGGTGGTGGTGGTGATGGTGGTGATGAGCGTGGTGGTGATGGTGGTGATGGTGGTGGTGATGGTGGTGGTGGTAGTGATGGTGGTGTGGTGGTGATGATGATGATGATGGCGGTGGTGAGTGGCGGTGTTGAGTGTGGTGGTGAGTGGTTGTTGAGGGTGGTGGTGATGATGAGTGGTGTCGTGGTGGTGAGTGGTGGTGGTGATGTTGATAGTGGTGATGTTGATGATCATAAAGTTGATGGTGTTGAGCGTTTTGGTGATGGTGGTGATGGTGGTGGTGATGATGATCATGAAGTTGATGGTGATGATGATCATGAGGTTGATGGTGGTGATGTTGATGATCATGAGGTTGATGGTGGTGGTGTTGAGCGTGATGGTGGTGATGGTGGTGGTGGTGGTGATGGTGGTGGTGGTGTTGAGCATGATGGTGGTGGTGATGGTGGTGGTGATGGTGGTGGTGATGGTGGTGATGGTGGTGATGGTGGTGATGGTGGTGGTGATGGTGGTGGTGGTGGTGGTGATGGTGGTGATGGTGGTGATGGTGGTGGTGGTGATGATGGTGATGGTGGTGGTGATGGTGGTGGTGATGGTGGTGATGGTGGTGATGGTGGTGGTGATGGTGGTGGTGATGGTGGTGGTGATGGTGGTGGTGGTGGTGATGGTGGTGGTGATGGTGGTGGTGGTGGTGATGGTGGTGGTGATGGTGGTGGTGATGGTGGTGATGGTGGTGGTGATGGTGGTGGTGATGGTGGTGGTGATGGTGGTGGTGAGTGTGGTGGTGGTGGTGATGGTGGTGATGGTGATGGTGGTGGTGATGGTGGTGGTGATGGTGGTGGTGAGTGTGGTGGTGGTGGTGATGGTGGTGGTGGTGGTGGTGGTGATGGTGGTGGTGATGGTGGTGATGGTGATGGTGGTGGTGATGGTGGTGGTGAGTGTGGTGGTGGTGGTGATGGTGGTGGTGATGGTGGTGGTGATGGTGGTGGTGGTGGTGGTGGTGGTGATGGTGGTGGTGATGGTGGTGGTGATGGTGGTGGTGATGGTGGTGGTGGTGGTGGTGGTGGTGGTGGTGGTGATGGTGGTGGTGGTGGTGGTGATGGTGGTGATGGTGATGGTGGTGTTGATGGTGGTGGTGATGGTGGTGGTGAGTGTGGTGGTGGTGGTGATGGTGGTGGTGGTGGTGGTGATGGTGGTGGTGATGGTGGTGATGGTGATGGTGGTGGTGATGGTGGTGGTGAGTGTGGTGGTGGTGGTGATGGTGGTGATGGTGATGGTGGTGGTGATGGTGGTGGTGATGGTGGTGATGGTGGTGATGGTGGTGGTGGTGATGGTGGTGGTGATGGTGGTGGTGATGGTGGTGGTGATGGTGGTGGTGGTGGTGGTGATGGTGGTGGTGGTGGTGATGGTGGTGGTGATGGTGGTGATGGTGGTGGTGATGGTGGTGGTGATGGTGGTGATGGTGGTGATGGTGCAGGCAGCTGTTCAGCTACATCCAGAAGGACCGCCAGGTGGAGAGTTTGGTGGAGAAGCTTTGCCATCGCTTCCGGACCACCAGGTGATGGACAACAACAACAACATCAACACCATCATCAACATCATCATCGTCAACACCATCATCAACATCATCATCAACACCATCACCACCAACACCATCCCCATCACCATCATCATCACCATCATCATCAACACCACCATCATCACTACCATCATCATCAACAACATCATCAACACCATCCCCATCATCATCACCATCATCATCAACACCACCATCATCACGACCATCATCATCAACACCATCATCAACACCATCATCATCACCATCATCAATACCATCATCAACACCACCATCATCATCACTACCATCATCATCAACACCATCAACAACACCATCATCACCATCATCATCAACACCACCATCATCAACACCATCATCAACACCATCACCATCATCACCATCAACAACACCATCATCAACGTCATCACCATCATCAACAACATCATCACCATCATCAACACCATCACTACCATCAGCACCATCATCAACACCATCACCGCCATCACTACCATCATCACCACCATCATCACCACCATCATCAACACCATCACCATCATCACCACCATCATCAACACCATGA